>NC_141877.1:676001303-676304333 GCF_056163025.1 Triticum urartu
CCTGCGTGCAAACAGCTGTACACGTCGCGGTCGCCACTGATACACCTCAGCGCCATGCTGCCACGTACCACCAGCCGACACAACTTGAAGCCCTTGGAGTATCTGTCGTGCGTAGCACCTGCCGACCAGGCATGACCAAGCGTAGCACCTGTCGGTTAGGCATGACTTGACATCTTCACCGAATCTTCGTGCAAGACGAAGCCGCTCCACCTCCTGCCTCTGACTTCCAGCGCTGCTCCACAAAACGACGCTCCCAAGAGAGAAACGACACCGCAGTGCCGCCATCGTCCGGTCTGGAACACCAGATCCTAGGGTTTCCCCCGGAGCAATAGGAGTGGGTCGACGGTAGTCACATGACGATGCCTTCATCAAGGTAACGACGTGGAACGCCGCCATCGCCCGCCGTCGACTCGGTTTTCACCGGCAACTACGTCTCCCCGACTCGCAGCTGGTGCCAGACGACGGACCCCGAGATGCAAACACCCAGCCTCAGGCCGACCACCTCTGACGAAAGAGATGACCACCACCGCCGGTTGCACTGGTCAGAACAGATCTGATCGGAGGTGCCGCCGACGAGGACCACCAGGCCCTCCACGCCGCCGTCGCTGATCTGAAGGCAGCATGCACACCGCCGCAGACAAGCCAGCCGCCGTCGACCGCAGCCGCCGCCGCCGCCACCCGAAGGGACATCCGCAGCCCTGGCCTCCGCCGCGCCAAGCCGTCGCCGTCCGAGGACGGGCCGGCCTCCCGCTGCCTACCGCCGTGCCGCAGATCCCAGATCGGTCGTACCACCACACGCCTTGGGGTCCTCCCCACCCCGAAGACGCGCGAGAGAGGAGATCCCCCGCCACCGCCATCGGCCCCCGGGCTTAGCCCGGCGGCGTCTTCCAGCGACGGCGGAGGGAGGGGAGGAGGGAGTTTGCGACGCGGCGGCTAGGTTTCTAGCCACCCGAGTCGCCCCAGGGGGAGGACGACGTGGGCGTTCCTTTGAGATCCCATATATACTTCTGAATTCTGATTGCCCTCCTTCAATGGATAAACTGTCGGTCCTCACCGTTTGTTTCCATCATCAGATCCCTGAAGCCTAAAGATTGCCGGTCCTCACAGAAGCAGCTCCACACAGCATGCCCATTATCAGCTTCACATCTTCATCATAGAACTGGATGCCGCGCTTGTGATCCATAGTAGTTGAACTTGCTTCCTCGTTGATATGACTTAGAATAGACATTATAAAATGCCTATCCTTCCTAGTTATTTTCGGTAGCTCTGGCAGCCTCCCGAACTCAATCTCGGCGACGTACTGTCTTTTCTCGTCGTCCAACAAGGCGATCAAATCATGCAACTTCTTCATGCTGCACCTCGAGCCGATCGCGGGCGCCTTTCCATTGGTCGGGCTATGTTCTTCTTCGTCCGATTCTGACCCGGCAACGCACCCCCCGTGCAGGATAATCAATGCCTCCTCGTTTTCAGATTCTGATGAGACGTCGTCAATCCGTCGGGACGCGCTTGGCGCCAAAGTCAGGATCATGTACCCGTTGTCGAGGTACCACTCATGGGGAGCGGAGCTGCTGTTGGGGATGTCGTGGACGCTGTAGGCGGCCTGGAGCATGGCGAGGTGATCCCAGGAAGGAGGCTGGGGTGGCGGCGGCGTGGGGTAGCCCGAGAGAAACTGGTTGGTGTCGACGGCTGGGACGACGTGGATGGTGTCGAGGCGTTTGTCGATGCCGTGAAGAAACTGGTTGGTGAGATCCCACCTCGGTGACGGTATGGTCGATGTCGGCGAGCCCGGCGGTGAGCAGCTTCGTGTGGCGGGCGTACTCGGCAACGGAAAGACCCCCCTGCTTGAGGTTACGGTACTGCCTATTGAGCATCATGTACCGAGACGCCTTGTTCACGAGGAAGTAATCCCGGATGCGATTCCAAAGATCATAAGTGGTGGTGGCCCCGACGACATGATCGACAAGGTTATCGGCGAGGGTGGCATAGATCCAAAGCACGAGATGGGCATCGAGCTCGCGCTGTTGGGCGGTGGCGTTGGCCAGAAGGGGGTGCTCGCTGAATTGGGTGGCGTCGTAGCGGATCAGAACCAGCAGGAAGAACGACTTCCACTTGTGATAGTTGTGCTCGTCGGGATTAAGGAGGAACTTGATGTGGTTGTGGATGATGTGTTGAAAATAGGGTTGCGGGCAGGGGGAGGGGGCGGCGCCGTGGAAGAGAAGATGGGGGCGAACTGGGTTGTGGGGGGAGGGAAGAGCCGCTATTGAGAGCTGGGGAGGTCCCAAAGACAAAAGAAGCTGAGGAGGTGGCGGCGGACATGGAGCCACCGCCGAGGGATGGGCCGGTGGCCAAGGAAAGGGAGCCCGGCGAGGTGGCCGAGCTAGTGGCCGGGGAGGTGGCAGAGGAGGTGGAGTCCGGAGCTATGGGAGGGACCTGGTCACTGATACCAAGCTGAACCTCGCCCAGTTACAAGATATACATCGCTGGAGCCATAACAGCCAGCCCGAAGGAAGTGGCACGCAGGCAGGACGTGCTCCATGATCCTATTGTCTAGGAGTACAAGTACAAATACATACACATATACAGTACGTGTTAACAATAGCCATCCATCCTGCGACGATGGTGAGCAATCAGATAGTTAGCTATCCATGCATGGCCCACGGTACAGAAAAACGGGGCCATGGGTGGAGGAGCTGCGTGTGCACTACTTTTTTTAAAAAAAAAAACGGTTACCATTCTTCTTCACATCTTTCTATTCTGATGTAACGGTCCAGACCTTAGCCAACAAAAAAACATTCTGCACTGTTCGACTAAGGCCCAGCGCGGACAGACACGTCCATGCGAAAATGACCTGCTAAAACTAGCTAGATGGCCCCAACAGAATAAAACGTCTAGGAATAAGTCAATGTTCAACCCCCGAGACAAACAACAGTGATCTACTTCCTGATATCCTTGGATCAGGGATTGGCTGACGTATTCTGTCGGCGCTCCTTTCAACGCTCCTCTATAGTGAAGATGGATGTGGTCCGTGATCCCACTCACGAGCAGCTACAGCCTGCACCGCTATATCTCCAGAATGCAAGCAGGTTGCAGGCCATTGTTATCCCGAACTGAATACTGAGAGATAAAAAGCTTGAGGAAGATTAAAGATCCGTGGATGTTCATATTTGAAGCGACATACGGCAATAGATGGTCATATCGACTACTTCTTGTGCGTTTAATTTCGTAATAACCTGAAGCTATAGATTGTACTGCAATACCACTCCCCTCGCATTCTATTTTTCAAAATTGTCGCCATTTTACACATACTCAATCTGCCAAACACATTTTCAAGTTGAAAATCTGTATGGGACCCTGCCTTCGGGCCGGAGCGTGCCATTTTGGAGCGATGATATATCTTCTGGATCAGATGAAGAAGGGATAGGTTATCCACTATATATACCGGAGTGGCCGTGTTTTAGGGTTTATATCCGGCAAATCCCCAATCCTCCTCCGCCGCATCCCTCTCCTGCAATAAATGGTTTTATCCCCGGCTGCATTTTACCGCCCGATGTCGAGCGTTGGACGCGGGCGGGGTGGCCAAGGGGGGCCGCGGCGGCTCATCCCCAGACAACCGGGCCCGCCATGACGCGAGACCGGGATCTCCACCTTCCACTCGCCAGTGGAGGAATGGCGCCACCTGCAAGCGCGGGAGCGCGGTGCCTTGTCCCGTTGCGGTGGCAGGCTGGCGTGGCGGAACTTCGACCGCTTCCCCGAAATCCACTGACCAACAACCAAGCGCCTCTAGGCGGCGGAGCGCAAGTTCTTCGAGGCGAAGGAGGCGGTCGCCGCCGGTGAAGAAGGGGTCGACGTGCGGATAGAGGCGACCAAGGAAGAGTACAACTTTGCATTGGCAACGCACCAGGCAAAGTGCGCGCTCGTTGGTGCATCCCGAGGACACGCTCCTTGTGTCAGTCCTGTGCCGCTCCTTGACGATGGCGGAGTGGGTGCGCGATGGCTGCGTCGCAAGTAAGCGAGCACTCCAAGTCGCCATCATGTCGTCGAAGTGCGAGGCAGAAGCACAAGCGGCGACGAAGGCAAAGGCGAGGCGGCGCATGGAGGAGAGGGAGCACTTGCTCCGGATGTTGGCCGGACAGATCTCGTCGGACGATGCATCGGACGTCGGCGACGAATGCAGCTTCGACGACCATGACCCTCCAATGGCTGACGCCTACACCGAGGTCAAAGCAGCACCACCGACTGAAAGAGGAATGGGCCGGTGAGGAAATGGTAATTTCCTCCACCTTTACCCGCTTAATTTAGTTTTTTTTCATCTTATGTGTAAGTATTGTCCGGCCGATGAAAACAGGTTATTTTGGTTGTCCGATGATCCTTAATTCTGAATTGTGCCCGAATTTAAGTAGGTTTGTTACTAGTTCGTTGATCTATGAATGTTAATTTCGTATGTTGCATGTGCTGCATTGACACGATGGACATAATTATCACGAGACCAAGAAATTTTTGGATCAGCGTTTATTCTGCGTGCACTACGGTCGAACATGTGAGACCAGGTGCATGCGGATGCATGTGTGCCAGGTAGCTCTAGCCCGTTGGCGGACAAAAATGTTTGTGGCGTGCCAATGGGGGTGGTATGCGGAAAAATGAAACTATTCAGTTACACTTCAGTCGACTGATCCGATTTTGGGCCAGTCGAATTTCAGAAACGAGTGGGGGGCTTGCCGAAGGGAAGGAAGAACCAGCCACAGCGGAAAGGAGGGACTCGCCGGATTGGCTACCCAGTATATATCTTAGGGTTCAATGTGGGGGCGCTGGTGGGGCGCGGTGGCAGGGCAGTGGCGTGGGGATTCTCCGGAGAAAAATCCAGTTGCGGGCGGGGCTAGAGAGATGGCCGGGGCGGCGGCTAGACCGGCGCTGGGAGGCGATTCTGAGAAGGGTGGGGCGGCGAGGTGGTCGCGGGAGCGCCGCCGGCCGCGGGTGGCGGTGGCTGACGGTTCAGCCGGCGTCACGTTTGGCGGTCGAGGAGCTGAGGAAGAAGAAGATCTAGCTGCCGCATGAATTTTAATCCAACGATCCATGAATCGACTGATCCTAACTGAAAATTTCAGTCGACTGAACAGTAGCCTCTTCCAAAATGGAATCAACATAGTTGCGGTGCTCTATGTCGTATATGGCTCTCGGTACAGAAATAGTGACCATGGGGAGGGGAGCAGCGTGTCCAGCCCCCTTTTCTTGTTTCTCTCCATTTTTCTTCACATTTTTTCTTCTTCATTTTTTTAGTTGGCACACCTTCTCTTCATACCGCCCAGTCCTGAGCTCATAGCATCTGCGTCAATGTGAAAGGGGCCTGCTACCGCAACTATCATTTCATACTCATTTTCCACAAGAAAACAATGCGTACAAAAAACATAAAATATGGAAAGGCTCAAACCTTCGGTCGACGGTTCTCCAGATTCATGTTGGAACCGTTGGAGCCGAACACAGGTGGTCCCTGCCTGCTGCACTGCCATCCTTGCAGCCTAGTGCATGCGAGCACTGTAGCCTCGCAGGTAGCATGGACCATCTTCCTCTATAAGAGGAAATAAGCATCAAATGATTAATAACATGAAAATGTAAATGAGGTAACAGGAACCTATGCTTGTGATTGCAGCCGCACCAGCGAAGTTTTATAGGTTTGCTTTTCCATATATATATATATAGGGTGTCGCGCTATTCGTCATCCTAGGTGAGGAATATTTATTCTTCACCCTCCTCTATTTTACCATCAATGCATCGTAATTTTACGTTCCGTAAGTTTTGTCTTATTTCCGACGCAAAAGGAGACCGTAAGAAAATATATAATCGCCGTAAAAAATATTTTATGTTATGTAAAATTACAAACGTAAAAACATAGTCTAAAATACATGTAAACTGCAAATTTTCTTGTCTTATGACCTATATTTTAATTTTCTTATATCAAATTTTACGTAGTGAATTTCTATAAAGGTAACTATTTGAATTCCAAACGTAATTTAATTACGAAATGATCATAAAATTACCTCGGGTGAAGAATAACTTATTCTGCACCCTGAGTAATGGATAGTAACAATATATATATATATATATATATATATATATATATATAAGAAAAATGGTTGAGTACTCCTGGGAGTACGAACTCCCGCTTCTCATATACCACATAGATGAATCTTTTATACCACTTTATTATTTTTAATATTTCATTAGTAATTATTAGATACCCCAAAATGAGTTCCATAAAAAAGTTCATGTGAGTCTACATATTTTTAAATGTTTACATATATACTGATGTGTTTGTACGTGAAAAGGTATTTTACAAAAAGTACATCGCAGGTGATATTTTTTTCAACAAAACTCGTATTGGGATATCTTAGAATATTTAATGAACTATATTGAGAATAATAAAGAGGTATAATTAATGCGTATATGAGGTATATTGAGAATGGGAGTACATACTCTCAGAAGTACAGAAGAGGAGTCCTATATATATATATATAATAGCTAGGGGGCGTGGCGGTGCGGCGGCAGCGGCGGCGGTCATTACAGGGAGGAGGAGGAGGGGATCGGGGCGGCGCTCACAGGGTGCGCGGCGACGGCGACGAGGAGGCAGCATCGGGGCAGGGCGGCGCGGGGCGGCGACGGCGTCGGGGCGGGGTGGGACGGCGACGGCATGGGCTCGAGGGCGGCTGACGGCGTCGGCGTGGGCTCAGGGGCACAGGCAATGGCGATGGCGGCAGGGCAGCCTAGCGGCGTCGAGGAGGTCGGCGTCGTCGGGCGGCAACTGGCGATGAAATCTGAAAAAATGCTAAGGGCTGGCTTATATAGGAAAGGCTTTAGTCCCAGTTCGTGGCACGAACCGGTTCCAAAGCTAGGCTTTGGTCCAAAGCCTTCTTTTCAGCAGCCCAAAGGGCGGGAAGCAGAGGCCTTTGGTAGGCCTTTGGTCCCGGTTGGTGGCACAAACCGGGACTAAGGGGGGGGGGGCATTGGTACCGGCTGGTGCCATGAACCGGTACAAAAGTATACCTTTAGTCCCGGTTGGTGGCACCAACCGGGACTAAAGGCCTTTTGCTGCCCGCATCGCGGCACGAAAGTTTAGTCCCACCTCGCTAGCTGAGGGAGCTCGAGAGTGATTTATAAGCCCCACTCCCGCTGCCCTCTCGAGCTCCTCAAAAAATGCAGGCTTTCGGGCCTAAACATACTGTATCTACCTGTGGGCCTATTGGGCTTTCTACGGGCCTGAATCCTGACCCATGGGTGGGTTTCTAGTCGTATTCAGGCCGTGGTGGCCCAATAGATGGTGTTTTTTATTTTATTTTTCCCAGTTTATTTCTTTTCTTTTTTGCTTTATTTATTTTATTTTGTTTCTACTTACAACAAAATACTTATTTATTTTATTTTATTTTGTTTCTAATTACTTATTTATTTTATTTTATGATAATTCTTTTTGCTATTAAAGTTCCTAACAAAAAAAGTTATTTATGAAAATTCTTTTTGCTTTTAATGATCTTGAACAGAAAATACGTTGATAATTTTAGTTTCATAAATTTTATTTATATTATTAAAGTTTATTTTATTTTGTTTCTACTTATATATTTTATTAAAATTTATTTTATTCTGTTTCTAATTACTTATTTATTTTTTATGATATTTGTTATTTTCCATGCATTTACTGATTATTTTGAGCTATAAGACCCTGAAATTGAAAAGCAGTAGAAATGAACTCTGAAAAGGTTGAAAGTTGGCATGGTATCATCATTTCACCCACATAGGATGTGCAAGAAAGTAGAGAGGGTTACGGCAAAAACTGGATGCACTTCGTGTACAAAACGAACAATCTGTTTCGAAGTATCAGGATTTCATACGGAAACTCGTCTGTTACAACATGCATTTCAAATGAATTACAAAAAGGTTGAAAGTCGGTATGGTATCATCATAATAGTTGTGGAGAGAAAGTCTTCACTTTTTTCGCTTGTGTGCTTTGCTTATTGCGCCGTAACCATAGATAATCTTCATCGTTTATCAGGATGCTTGGGTCGGCCTTGACTTTGAATGGAGGAATTTCATGAAACTTTTCATAATCTTCAGACATGTCTATCTTGCCCTCCACTCCCACAATGTCCCTTTTTCCTGAAAGAACTATGTGGCGCTTTGGCTCATCGTATGATGTATTCGCTTCCTTATCTTTTCTTTTTCTCGGTCTGGTAGACATGTCCTTCACATAGATAACCTGTGCCACATCATTGGCTAGGACGAACGGTTCGTCAGTGTACCCAAGATTGTTCAGATCCACTGTTGTCATTCCATATTGTGGATCTACCTGTACCCCGCCTCCTGACAGATTGACCCATTTGCACTTAAACAAAGGGACCTTAAAATCATGTCCGTAGTCAAGTTCCCATATGTCCATTATGTAACCATAATATGTGTCCTTTCCCCTCTCGGTTATTGCATCAAAGCAGACACCACTGTTTTGGTTGGTGCTCTTTTGATCTTGGGGATCATGTAAAATGTATTCCCATTTATCCGTATCCTTTGTAAGTCAATACATTCGAAGATGTTCCCCTGGACAACGAGTACAACTCATCACAAACAGTGGTGTCACCCCTGAGACGTGTTTCCAACCAACTGCTGAAAGTCCTGATGAGTTTACATGTAATATAGTCGTCACACTGCTCCGGGTGTTTGGAGTGCAGACTGTTCTTGTGTTCATCTACATACGGGGTCATCAAGGTAGAGTTCTGTTGAACTGTGTAGTGTGCTTGAGACCAAGAATGCCTGTCCCTGCATATTATTGAGTCCTCTCCTAGCGTGCCTTTTCCAGTCAGTCTCCCATCATACCGCGATTTAGGGAGACCTATCTTCTTAAGGCCAGGAATGAAGTCAACACAAAACCCAATGGCATCCTCTGTTTGATGGCCCATTGAGATGCTTCCTTCTGGCCTAGCATGGTTACAGACATATTTCTTTAGGACTCCCATGAACCTCTCAAAGGGGAACATATTGTGTAGGAATACGGGGCCCAGAATGACAATCTCGTCGACTAGATGAACTAGGACGTGCGTCATGATATTGAAGAAGGTTGGTGGGAACACCAGCTCGAAACTGACAAGACATTACGCCACATCACTCCTTAGCTTGGTATGATTTCTGGATCGATCACCTTCTGAGAGATTGCATTGAGGAATGCACATAGCATCACAATGGCTAATCAGACATTTTCCGGTAGAAGCCCCCTCAATGCAACCGGAAGCAGTTGCGTCATAATCACGTGGCAGTCATGAGACTTTAGGTTCTGAAACTTTTTCTCTAGAATATTTATTATTCCCTTTATATTCGACGAGAAGCCAGTCGGGACCTTCATACTGAGCAGGCATTCAAAAAATATTTCCTTCTCTTCTTTGGTAAGAGCGTAGCTGGCAGGACCTTCATACTGCTTTGGAGGCATGCCATCTTTTTCGTGCAAACATTGCAGGTCCTCCCATGCCTCAGGTGTATCTTTTGTCTTCTCATACACGCCCAAGAAGCCTAACAGGTTTACGCAAAGGTTCTTCGTCACGTGGATCACGTCGATTGAAGATCGTACCTCTAGCTCTTTCCAGTAGGGTAGTTCCCAAAATATAGATTTCTTCTTCCACATGGGTGTGCGTCCCTCAGCGTCATTCGGAACAGCTAGTTCGCCGGGACCCTTTCCAAATATTACGTGTAAATGAGAGACCATAGCAAGTACGTGATCACCGGTACGCAAGGCGGGCTTCTTCCGGTGATCTGCCTCGCCTTTGAAATGCTTGCCTTTCTTTCGACATTGATGGTTGGTCGAGAGAAATCAACGATGGCCCAGGTACACATTCTTCCTGCATCTTTCCAGGTATATACTTTCGGTGTCAGCTAAACAGTGCATGCATGCGTGGTATCCCTTGTTTGTCTGTCCTGAAAGGTTACTGAGAGCGGGCCAATCATTGATGGTCACGAACAGCAACGCATTTAGGTCAAATTCTTCCCCATGTGCTCATCCCATGCATGTACACCTGTTCCATTCCACAGCTTTAAGAGTTCTTAAACTAATGGCCTTAGGTACACATCAATGTCGTTTCCGGGTTGCTTAGGGCCTTGGATGAGAATTGGCATCATAATGAACTTCCGCTTCATGCACATCCAAGGAGGAAGGTTATACATACATAGAGTCACGGGCCAGGTGCTGTGATTGCTGCTTTGCTCCCCGAAAGGATTAATGCCATCCGCGCTTAAAGAAAACCATACGTTCCTTGGGTCACTTGCAAACTCAGCCCAGAACTTTCTCTCGATTTTTCTCCACTGCGACCCGTCAGCGGGTGCTCTCAACTTCCCGTCTTTCTTATGGTCCTCATTGTGCCATCACATCAACTTGGCATGCTCTTTGTTTCTGAACAGTCATTTCAACCGTGGTATTATAGGAGCATGCCACAACACCTTCGCAGGAACCCTCTTCCTGTGGGGCTTGCCCTCAACATCACCAGAGTCACCTCGTCTGATCTTATACCGCAATGCACCGCATACCGGGCATGCGTTCAAATCCTTGTACGCACCGCGGTAGAGGATGTAGTCATTAGGGCATGCATGTATCTTCTCCACCTCCAATCCTAGAGGGCATACAACCTTCTTTGTTGCGTACGTACTGTCGGGCAATTCGTTATCCTTTGGAAGCTTCTTCTTCAATATTTTCAGTAGCTTCTCAAATCCTTTATCAGGCATAGCATTCTCTGCCTTCCACTGCAGCAATTCCAGTACGGTACCGAGCATTGTGTTGCCATCTTCACAATTGGGGTACAGCCATTTTTTGTGATCCTCTAACATGCGATTAAACTTCAGCTTCTCCTTTTCACTTTCGCACTTTTCCCATGCATCAACAATGACCCGGCGGAGATCATCATCGGGCACATCGTCTGGTTCCTCTGGATCTTCAGCTTCCTCTTGATCTTCAGCTTCCCCCGTTGCAGCAACATCGTATTCAGGGGGCACATGGTTGTCATCGTCCTCCTCTTCTTCGCTGTCTTCCATCATAACCCCTATTTCTCCGTGCTTTGTCCAAACATTATAGTGTGGCATGAAACCCTTATAAAGCAGGTGGGTGTGAAGGATTTTCTCGTCAGAGTAAGACCTCGTATCCCCAAAATTAGGGCATGGAGAACACATAAAACCATTCTGCTTGTTTGCCTCAGGCACTTCGAGAAAATTATGCAGGCCCTTAATGTACTCAGAGGTGTGTCTGTCACCGTACATCCATTGCCGGTTCATCTGCGTGCATTATATATAATTATGTGTGTCAAAAGTAAGAAAATTAGACAAGTATGTATCTAAACTAAGATTTTTTTTCTTTCAGAAAGAAGATAAGAACAAGAGGCTCACTACGGTGGTGCCGGCGACGAGATCGGCGCGGGTGATCGACAGCGGTGAAGACGAGGACGGGGCGTGACGGACCGCTAAACCTAGATAAATCTCGAAAAAAATGGAGCTCGGAGGTCGAGCTTCGAGAGGAGAAAGCTTAACTAATGTGGCTCGGGCATTTCATCGAACACCTCATGTGCACAGGAGGTGAGCTACAGCACCCAATGCCCTCCCCCTCGCCGGCCAGCAAAAAACAGAGCATTGTGGAGTGCTCTACTCACCTGCGATGGGCTATATATGGGCAACTCATTGGTCCCGGTTCGTGGCTGGAACCGGGACTAAAGGCCATCCTTATATCCCAGTTCCTGCCATAAACCGGGACCAATGATTGTGGGCCAGGAGCGAGGCCCATTGGTCGCGGTTCGTGCCAAGAACTGGGACAAATGGGCCCAGATGAATCGGGACCAATGCCCATGAGGCCCCGGCCGCCCCCTGGGCTCACAAACTGGGACAAATGCCTCCATTGGTCCCGGTTCATGGTAGAACCGGGACTAATGGGCTGGCCAGGCCCGAACAAAAGCCCCCCTTTCTACTAGTGTGATAAGCGAAACGTTCTTGTGGGTACACGGGAATTTCATATAGTCACTTTCGTCATGTTGGTTTGATTTGTGTTCCCTTACGAAGTAGCGCATAGACTAGGGTTTAAGCTTCTGCCACTCTCGCAACCCATCATCTAATAACTACTCCACAATGCATTCCCTTAGTCCCTAATTAGGTGAAGTGTCATGTAGTCGACATTCACATGACACCACTAAGGGAATCACAACATGCATATCATCAAAATATTGAACACATATCAAGTTCACATGATTACTTGCAACAAGATTTTTCCCTTGACCTCAAGAACAAAAGTAACTACTCACACACGATAATCATGCTTAAGATCAGGGGGGTATTAAATAGCATAATGGATCTAAACATATAATCTTCCACAAAATAAACCATGTAGTAATCAACTACAAGATGTAATCAACACTCTCACAAGCACCAATCTAAGGTTCCGGTACAAATATTGAACACAAGAGATGAACTAGGGTTTGAGAAGAGATGGTGATGTTGAAGATGTTGGTGGAGATTGCCCTCCCCAAGATGGGAGAGTAGTTGGTGATGATGATGACAATGATTTCTCCCTCCGGGTGGGAAGTTCCCCCGGGGGAATCGCTCCGTCGGAGGGCAAAAGTGGTCCTGCCCAAGTTCCACCTTGAGACGACTGTGCTTCATCCTGAAAGCCCTCTCCTTATTTTTTCTAGGTCAAAATGACATATATAGCAGAAGAGGGGCAACAGAGGTGGGCCGAGGAGGGCACAACCCACTAGGGCGCGCCAGGGGACCCTGGCGCGCCCAGGTGGGTCCCCTCTGGTAGTTGTTTGCTCCAATAATTCTTATATATTCCATAGAAAATCTTCGTTATGTTTTAGCTCATTTGGAATTGTGTAGAATAGGTGGCCTGACATAGCTTTTTCAGGTCGAGAATTTTAGTTGTCGGTATTCCCCTTCTTTGTGTGAAACTTGCATATTTTGAGAGAAAAGGCATTAGAATTACTCCAAAAAGAATTATCATGCATAAAAACATTATAAATAACAGTAGGTAAACATGATGCAAAATGAACGTATCAACTCCCCCAAGCTCAGACCTCGCTTGTCCTCAAGCGAAAACTGATATCGAAAAAACTGTCCACATGCTCAGAGAGAGAGAGAGAGGTGTCGATAAAAACAAAATACGGACATATAAGCATCATGTATATTATTAAAACAACAACAAACTTTACTATAGAACATTTATCAGAAAACTTTTATCATAAACTTATCATGAACAAGTAATAATTCATCACAACATCGAAGTATAAAGCATAAACTCTATTGAAAATCAACAAACTATGTTCTCAGTCAACTTTGCAACTACAATTCATCATCTTTTAAGGAAGGGTCACGTATCGGAGCCTTTTGGCAAGTCCACATACTCAACCATCAAATAGTATTCTATAATTGCTAGCACTCACCGCATACACATGAGCAAAAAGTTTCAACCGGACACATAGAAAGATAGGGACTTATAGTTTCGCCTTCCAACGTATTCACCTCAAGGGTGATGTCAACAATAATAACTCATGTCCACCCATGTCCAACTAGATATATATGCCTAGATCTTTCCTCGCCACATGGTGCTTGCCAAAAGAGAAAATAAGAAGGAATAGAGAGATATTTTGACTCTTGCATAAAAGTAAATACGCAAAAGTAAAGGATAGGCCCTTCGCAGAAGGAATCAGAGGTTGCCATGCGCTTTTTGGTTGTACGCTCAATCACTTAGTGCAAAAGAACATCACGTTATATTGCCCCTTCTAATAGCAACCTTTATTACGCAGTATGTCACCTTTATTATTTTGCCATCACAAGTTCGTACAACGCTCAATTTTCTCCTACACTAAATGATCTAACACATTTAGAAGCAATTTTTATTGCCTTATTGCACCGATGACAACTTATTTGAAGGATCTTACTCAATCCATAGGTAGGTATAGTGGACTCTCAAAACAAGATTTGGTTTAAGGGTTTTGGATGCACAAGTAGTATCTCTACTTTATGCGGAATTTTTGGCTAGCAAAGATGGGGGCAAGCACCACATGTTAAAGGATCTATGACAATATAACTTCCATGTGAATATGAACAAACCGAAATCATTATGTTGTCTTCCTTGTCGAACGTCAACAATTTTGGCATATAATATTTTGATGGGGGCTCGCAATCATAAAAGATATCCAATATAGTGTATTTGCATGTGAATCTTCTCTTGCCTTATTAATTCTTTCATGAATTGCATCATTGACCAATTCTATGTTTGTAAATCTCCAATATTATCTACTTATACTCTTCCTTATGTGATGTCATTACTTACCATAAGATTCGCATATGATATTTTTCATTTATTTCCTTTTTTTTATTGAACATGAAAATAAAGAAAGCAAAACTCAAACTAAACTTGATAATATATCTCGCACCCGATTACAAGGATATAACACCAAGTAAGCACTCGGAAAGAAAGGATAGAACTAAACTTTTCTTGAACTAAAGCAAAAGATAACTAAGGATCGAACTAAGATAAGTAAAGGCAGAAGATAGTGGAGGTGATACGATACCGGGGCGCCTCCCCCACACTTGGAACAAGCCAAGGGGAGTGCCCATACCCGATACTTAAGTCTCCTTTGGTGATGAAGAAGCTGGTGGTGGAGAAGTAGTCGCGATCTTATCTTTAGGTTTTCGTGGCAGGGCTCGCCATCATAAGAGGAGTGAGTCTCACGAGTCGTGCAACTAGCAGCCAAACTCATACCTTTAACCCTTGCCTCATATTCAAAGACTTGGTTTTGGAGATCGCAGATCTGGCTTTGGAGAAAGTTGATTTGCTTATTGAATGTGAAGACGGTGTCCATCATGGACTTGCCATCCACCTTGAGATCACGGGTGTAGTCCGCGATCCCGAGGTGATTGGCATTGAGTCCACGTTCCACCATCCCCTTGCACTTGAAGACCTCCTGCTCCATAGATTTGAGCCTGGCCTCGACGGTTCCCATCCCTTTGGGGCCCTACACATCGCGGATGTGGAGCACCCCCTCATGCATATCGATAGCTTGAGGGTGCTGCATCACCTCCCACAAATATGGGTTGATGACGTTCTCGAAGAACTTGTCCTTGGAGGAGCTTGAAGCGGCCATGGTGAATTAGATCGATCAGAAAACAGCGAGAAAAGAAAACAAAAGATTTCTCCGCAATTCGTGGTAAATAGGTTTGGGGGTATATAAAGATTTTCTTATCTTGGGAAACAATCAAACAAGAGAAAAACAGAGTCTAGAAGGTACCCGAGGTGGGCACAACCCACCTGGGCGCGCTTGGCTTGCCAGGCGCGCCCTGGTGTCTTGTGCCCACCAGGGGTGCCTTCCTGGTTGTTTCTTATTTCCCTAATTTTTAATATATTCCAAAACTGATAGAAAATTTTTTGCGGATTTTTCGGAGTCTGTTACTTACCGTATCACATACCTCCTCTTTTTTCACGATTCTGGAGTGTTCTAGAAGGTTTCTTTTATGTGTTCTTCCAGTGTCATAGTTTGGATAATATTGCTTTCAACATTAACTAGCAAAAGGGCCCATGCGTTGCAACGGGAGAAAAAAAATATAATCTTCAACGGTCATGACCACATTTTGTTGCATCAGCAAGATACACTATCACTCTCAATTTCCTGAAATCATGCCATTTTTTAAACTCGTGCACATATTGGAAATCGTAAACATTTCTCAAATTTGTGGACACTTTTACAAATTTCCAAACATTTTCTAAAATCAAGAACATTATTTGATTCATGAACATTTGTATAATATTTTAAAACATTTTTTAAAGTGTCAACAATTTTTTAAACAATTTTCTTGAATCGGTGAACATTTCTAGAATCGACGAACATTATTTTGGAAATTGGTGGAAATTTTTTTGAAATCCATGAACATTTTCCGAAATGCATAATCATTTTTGAATCAATGAATATTTAATGAATGAATAAACTATTTTGTAAGTCACGAACAGTTTTTGAATTTTAAGGATATTTTTCCATTCATAAAGATTTTTTGAATTGGCGAAATTCTGTTCAATTTCATTACAATTTTTTAATACATGAACTTTTTATAAAAATCATGAACATTGTGGATTTCCTGAACATTGGTTTTCAAAATTTGGAACTTTTTTGAATAACCATACATTGTTTTACAAAATCATGAACATTTTTTGACTCAACAAACATTTTTTGATTTATTAAACTTTTTATTTCAAAATTATCATTTTTAAAAAAATTCAGACCTTTTTTGAATTCCCTAATTATTTATGATGTATATTGAGAATATAGTAACTTCTGCCAAGAAAATAACTCTAGAAAATCATGCACTTGCACTCACCTTCGCACAGTATTTTTTTCTGTTCCTGCTATACATCGCCTTGTATGTGTTCAGATTGTGTTTTTTTATATGAAGGCAATCAGGTGTTGCTTCCATTGATTAAGGAGAGTGTTCAGTACATTGAAATCCACTACAAGGAAAGGTGAAAATACAAAGAAAATAAAGAACTCTGGTTCAAGAAAATTATTTATAGAGTATAGTTTTGCTTGCTCGAAGCTTGCTGCAATTGGAAGAAATCCACATATAGCTTGTTCTCTGCGAAACTTTGCAAGGCATCGACACTATCCGTTCAACAATTATCTCCCCCCCCCAAAAAAAGTAGTATTCTCCTGTGGTCCTATACCATGAATTTAGAAATCTGTAGAGAGCCGCATGATTGTTTAGTACTCCAAAAGAATTAAATGTGCCATGGTAATTTAAATTTTTAAACATGCTTTTGCACACGCAATGACGATATGCTCCATTATATCCATTGAAGTAGTGACAAACTGGTTGCTGCAGCCTGTTCAAAAAAAGGGCAATGAATTCTTAGCTCAAGTGTAGGATCAGAAAAATGAGACTGGCATCCACTGATGTGATAGTAGGCAAGATGAATATGTGTTTCTTCTGTTGGAACCAAACCCTTAGCCATGGAATGCATCATCAGTTTACTTACACTATGAGGAAAAATACTAAAAGCTTTTGGCATAAAAACCTGCAATATATTTCTCACTTCTACTGGAAAAACATGTCTAGATGAGCGATATGTCTATGCAAAATTCAGGTAGCAACAGCGATAGCAAAATTTAGCTACCACAAAGTTCAGCTAGCACCAGCAATGGCAAAATTCAGCTAGCAGTGAAGCCCCACATCATCGCTATCTCATTCTCCTTATCACAGCCCGACCGAGGCCGTGGCAATGGAGAGAGAAAAATCGCATGGGCCTATCCCAATAAGTATGACTGAAAACCAGCACAGGTCCCGATCCCAATTTTTCACAGGACGCGCTTCAAGCACAATTTCCTCAACTACCTGTATAAAACTACCATCAAGGCTGCCAGACAACACATAAGCTCCTTTTTTTTGGAACATCACACATGTCTTGTTAAGAGGAAATGGGCAATAGCACCACCAAGTAAATCAATCTCGAAAAAGAAATAAAGTTTCCATACGTATTTACTGAACTGTGTTACAAAAATGTACGTCAGGTCCCTTCCCTATAGTTTCATACTGGAGAACAATGATGTCCTACAATCATCAAAATGGTGAGGTTAATTTACAAAAACTAACAATTTTTGTTATGATGAAACCTTCTAACTGCATCCAAAAGTTGAGATCAAAGCAAATATATGATCCTCGTTCATACAGTGAACTTTTCACAAGAGGTGCCACAATTGGAGTTTGTGTCAGCCAGACACGATACTTTGTGTGGTACAACCTTTGCTATATCTGGAAAATGTAGAATAAGAAAAATCTGAGTACCTGTTTTACTTTCGTTTTCCTGATACAACTGCTGAATCCCAGGACACCAGCACACATATTGTCTTCACATTCATTCTCTTTCAATGTTAATAGTTGTCCCAAAATTTGTATTCTGAGTTCGTATCAATCCTGTAGATACACCATTTTCTAAACGAATATGATTTGCATCACATGTGTAAAAAAATAATGATTTAAATACTACAGGATATGCCCAACATCAAAGAGTTCTTTTTCCACATAGCAGACTATGATATCCTATAATTTACAAAAAGCTCACATATCTAGTTCAAAGGAGTAGCTCTTCAAAATTGAGCAGTGGCCTAAAACCTGAAATATTTGGTATGCTTTCAGAGCTGGGAGTTGCTAACTTCCCTCTGTTATCTAATTTCTGGGCACATTGGCATACTGGCATGATAAAGACATGGTAACTTTGCTATAATTAAATACATGAACCCGTGTGATTTTACGGGAAAATGCAAGGAATGCCCACCAAGTGCATCGCTGCAAGCATGGGAGTTCCTTGCCTCTCCAGCGACTACCATCTGATTCTCCAATCCGTCAGACTTCAACACCTACATGAGAAGGCTTAAGTTTTCAGAATCAAATGGAAGGTCAAATTCAAGAAATTATTAAGCAATGCTATAACTCAAATCACACTAAAACTGGAGGATCTCCTATCGAGAGGAAGCTTGCATTCAGAAGACGTGCCATCATACACATCAATTACAAATATACCAACTCTCTTCCACACAAAACTGCATTTGACATGGTCGAATTGGCTGAACATTTCGTAAATGAAGAACCTGACTGCTCACAGTTGTACGTTTCTGTAGAGCAATCATCATTGGTAACATTTAGATCTTGCACAAGATCATTAATCTTTTGCTTGACAAGGCAAGAGATTCATTTGGCTGCAGTTCCATCAAAAAGCAACAATCTCAAATACCCATCAGCTCCAATCTTGCTCAGGTTGTTTTAATGACACCATTCAAGTGACTTGCGGTCAAAGTCTAAGACGACTGATGTTCGTCTTGCATCAGTGCTAAGCCACTCAGTACCACCGACAAGGGGTAAAAGAGATAATGAACAACACATGCCCTCATACTCTAAAGCTAAATAGTAATCTCTTCAATATTGAACACTGCTAAATACTGACCAAAGTTCCAAAGAGTAACCATTTTAATATGCCAGCTCCTTATTTGTGTGTCAAGTGTAGTATTAGAGCATCATTTCTAAGTTCCAACCAATGGGAGTCCTGAGATCCTCGGCGATAGATATACAGTTTGCCCAAGGTGTTTACAAAACTGACATAAAGAGGATTGTGCAAAGGTATGCTTCTTGCTTAGTAGTGCTCAGACCTGAGGAGGGCCGTGCCATGGAAATCATTCTGCAGGTGGAGAGAGACGCGTCTGGCGAGGTACGTGCCTATCGATGTCCCCTTTTGGTGACTGACCTGAAAAACACAACATCGTTGTTATTTCATCGAACACGTTGAGAGCACTAAGACTTTCAACGATCCAAGGTACAGTAGAAGCTAGCGACGTCACCTGCACTAAAATCTAGTGCACGTGGAACTTGTAACACAACTCTATGTTCAGTTAAGGTTGCTTCTCCTTTCCTATGCTATTTAATTTATTTCTGAGATATAAGCATATGACTCACTAAGTTTGAAGTCTGAACTGTTGCCACCTCTTGGGCAGGAACCACAACACAACATAGAGCAAAATAATTCCCCTGTGTTTTTCAGATCGTAGGCTTCAAGAGTAGCTTCAGAACCAAATTCCTTTTCAATGAAACGCTCCAGCAAGAGAAATTCACTTGTTCAGAAACAAAAGAATGAGCAAAAGTTAAAACACAGACACGCACACCTGTAGGCGCTTCAGCCGTGTATGGGAGAGCTCATAATTCTTTGCTCCAAGGAAGGGAAGCAGTGGTGGCCGTGCCCAAGGCAGCGGATATCAGGATGTGGTCGTGATGCCCCTGGCAGAACTGCTGTCAACCTCGGGTGACGTAGATCGGTCCTTGATATAGATGAATGAGATGTTGGCGGAGGTCCTGGCTAGCGTCGAGCGAGAGGCCGGAGGTGCGGCCTCCATGGCCGCTGCCCATGGCGTGCAGAAGGTTGAGGTCGGTCATGGCGGCGGTCAGCCATCAATCCGGCAGCTTGGCAGAAGGCAACCATGAGGTCTCGGAAGGCGCTGGTGGGCAGTGCAGGCGGGGCGGCACAAAAATAGGAGCTTCAAGAGGAGGCGCATCGCTTGCCCCATGGATGACCGGCGACGGACCCAAGCTGGGCGGAAGGAGAGGGCCATGGATCGGGGCGACCTTGGGTGGTCGCTGCTGACCAGGGAGCGGAGAGATAAGGAGGGGAACAGAGTGGAAAGAGGAGGAAGGCGGGTTGAGGGGGAGCACCGGCGTGGCCCTCATCGGCGGCGGCCGGTCTCGGGCGGGAGGCGCGGAGTCGGGTGGTTGGGACGGGGCGTCTCTCGCGTGTGGCGGCGTAAAGGGGAAGTTGAGGGAGGAATACCCTAGCAAGTAGTTTTTTACTTGGTGGACGGACTACGGGTTTAATTTCTAAAAACCACAGGGACCTTTGTGTAAAAACGCCGTGACGGTGAACCCGGAGACTCAATCTGTGCTTTATTATTAGGGAGAGATGGGCGTACCCGAGATATAATGTTTTATTCTTTGCCCGTTGACAACCTTAGGCTTAGTACATTCGGCATTATTTATTTTGATAGCTCCAGATCGATAAACCTCCTCGATAGCATAAGGTCCTTCCCATTTGGAGATAAGTTTTCCTGCAAATAATCTGAAATGAGAGTTGTACAAAAGAACATATTCTCCAACTTAGAACTCACGCTTTTGGATTCTTTAAATAACTTGGCATTTTCATAAGCTTGGGTTCTCCATTCATCTAGTGAGCTAATATCAAGAAACCACTTTTCACCGGCAAGTTTGCAATCATAGTTGAGTTCTTTAATTTCCCAAAATGCTTTATGTTCTAACTCAAAAGGCAAATGACAATCTTTTCCATAAACTATTTTGTACGGAGACATACCCATGGATTTTTGTATGTTGTTCTGTAAGCCCAAAGTGCATCGTCTAATTTCTTAGACCAATTCTTTCGGGACCTATTGGCAGTTTTTTGTAAAATTAATTTTATTTCTCTATTGCTAAGTGCAACTTGACCACTAGATGGAGCATGATAGGGGGATGCAATTCTATGGTTGACATCATACTTAGCAAGCATTTTAAGGAAAGCACCATGAATAAAATGAGAACCACCATCCGTCATTAAATATCTAGGGACTCCAAACCATGGGAAAATAACTTCCTTAAGCATTCTAATTGTGACAGCCTGATTTTGCCCTCTCTTATTTGCCTTATTTTCATTTGGATTTACTTTGAAAGTTGGGGTTTATGAATCTTTTCATATGGACTTAAACACTTTGGTACCCTTGGCTTTCACCCAAGTGCATCATTCCCCTCTCTAATCATCATTCCCCTTCTGATCCATCTCAAAATAATCTTGGGAATATTTTTTTTAAATGAAAAATATTCATTTTCTTCTCTAAAACCCTAGCTAGTTCAATGAGCTCCAAAGCAACCCTAATTTTTATGGCCCACAAAAATTTGAGAAAATTCCCAAATATTCTTTGAACCCTAGGGCACCTTCCTGAGAAAAAATATTTCATCACTTTTTGGAATATTTTTGCTACAGAAAATATTTTCTGTTCTGGATAGAAATGGTGGTTTCTACAGCAACTACCATTTTAGTTGCTCCCCTGTGCCTGAATTTTCTTGTGCATCATCACCTTAGTAGATGATGGCTAGCCTCCAAAGCACATCCCCCAATTCCGAGCCATTTAACCTCAGTAACACCTCAAAGTTACTGATCAGAAGCTTACCTGGCGTGTGAAATCTTCTCTACTGCACTTGGAGCCAAACCAAGGCGTGGTAACATTCAAAAGTACCACGAACAACGTGCCAGACATGAAGTTTGGGCTTAGGTCGGCATGAGGTCATAGTTCACGCGGTGATCGCGTTCGTCCAGGCGTGCTGGCATGCAGCCGACGCGCTCTGCGACGCACCCGAGCCTCTGTTGCTGGCATGCTCGCTTCCCCGCCTGCCTAAGCGTGCCAAACCTCGCCACCATCATCATCTCAATGCCATTTACTCCTCCCTGGAGCTCGCCGACGCTGGAGCTCACCGCAGCGAGCACGGGCACGATCCGGCCAACCCAACAGTGCGGTGCGCACTGTGCTCGTCGCCATCTCCTTGTTCCTGTGCTCGTCCCCACTCGCCCACAGTTCCCGCGTGAGATGTGTTGCCTTCTCCCCCTCTCACTGACGCTGCTCGTCACCGGGCGACGTGGACAAGTGTCCACCGGCGGAGCCCGAAACCCCCTCTCCGCTCGCCTATAAATGGAGCCGCCCCCAACCTCCTCGAGCACCATCCACCACTCCCACACACCCCACAAACTCGTAGGAAGTCGTAGCCCAGCCGGGCAGGCCGCGGGCCGCCGCCCTCGAGCTCGAGCTCGCTGGCGATCCCCTCTGGTCGCCGTAGTAGCTCCAGCCCCTCCCAGGCCAAGGCGATCCTTCCAGGGCCTCCGCCTCTCTCCGGAGAAGCCATCCCTTCCCCCTGGAGCCCTTGGAGCTGCCTCTGCTCGCCGTCTTCTTCATCTCCGGCAACTCCCGCCCTCTGCCTCCGTTTGCGAGGAAGATTCGGATGTCGTCCGACCGCCCCTAGCTACGCTACGGGTATGGGCAGCCGCGCCTCAACCCCCTCTCTCGATCCCTCCCTCTGGTTTTGGCCAAGGAGCCCTCGTTGCCCGCGAGAGCTCCGGCGAAGCCGCGACCTTCCTCTGTTTCCTTCTCCCCTCCTTCTCACCTGACTAGCGGGGCCTACTAATCAGCCACTCTATACGCGCGCGAAGCGGTACGAGTGGTGGCGCCCTGAGGCTTTACGCCTTCGACGTCACCCCCCTAGTCTGTTTATTTAAATTCAAATTTCATTCAATTCCAGAGAGCTTCAAACAGCCATAACTTTTCAACCATAAGTCCAAATGAATTGATTCTTTTTGCATTATCTTCTTTGCAAGGATATCTAGCAGCTCACCAAAAATGAGATTTTTCTCAGCTGTCTAGATTTCTGGTGATTTTCAGAAGAGTTCTTGATATTTTCTTCCTGTGTTTGAAATTATTTTCAGAGGGTGAGGCTTGTCTTGAGGAACACCAGAAGGCTTGTGAACCTCATCTGCACTAAGGCAAGCCACAACAACATTTTCATGGTGCCATTTCAATATTGATGAATTTCTTACTTTAATTGAAAGGTTAATCCATGCATTTTAACTAAATATTATGTTATTTATATGTTGTTAAAGTGTGTGCTGGTATTATGCTTGATTTACAGAACCTTGAAACTAGTTTAGTTGGTAAAGAGGCTAAGATCTAATTATGGTAACGATAAAATGATTTGTTATGTGTATGAATAATTGCTTAAAGTTATTTTCTTGCATAAATAAATAGTTAAATTTGCTAGAATATATCTTGTTTAGTACTGGTGTAGCCATTTTACTTAATTTCTAGAATGTTTGAACCTAACTTGATTGGTAAAGAAATTAGGATTTGCTTGAGGTGAGAATGGTAGAATCTTTGCTATGCATATGAGGAATTAATCGAAGTTATTTTCTTGCATGAGAAAATAATGTTACTTGCTGAAAAATATATTGTTAAAGTGAGACCAGGAAAGTAAGATAAGTTGTTGATGATTATGCTTAGTGTGAATATGGTTGACAGCAGCCATTTTCGTATTATATGATGCATGTGTAGTATTGCATTTCATGGCATGCTATGACACCGGTCATTTTCATTTTAAGTTGAACCTGAATATAACCCAACTTGAATATATCGTTGACTGGGTCATGGTGCCGCTGAATTGAGATTTTCCCAGTGCAACCACATTTGCCTTTGTGGGAAGGCCTTGATTCGGTCCATTGACATGTCTCTGGTCGGTGCCTCCAACTAGGGAAGGTTATGGGCGTGCTAACCCTGGCCCGATAAGTAGGCACAACCTTGTGTGCCCGATGTTGAGATTTTGGTACCGGGTCCCCGAGTGGGATTGTTTTGGCCACGACGGTGGTCGGTGTGTCTTTGGTAGACACGGGGCCACCCAGGACTAGCCCATTGGGGATTCGGTCAGAGTGGCCGGGAGAGTGTCATGGCAATGGAAGGGTTTTGTCGGAATGCCATTGGTCCACCCGAATGGGAGTGCGAGGCCATGGGTTCCGTGGTGTGGGTACAGTGTGCTACCTCTGCAGAGTGTGTAATCTATCGATAACCGAGTCCACGGTCACGAACAACTCGTAGTAGGTACCAACATGAGTCAATGTTTAATAAACATGCACACTAAGTTATGATCAGTGCACTGATGATGATGGCGGAAAGGCCATCGAGCTGTTTGAGACCCAATATGGGTCGTGGTGGTGATTGCCGAAAGGATCATGAGTTACTTTGGTTAAGACCACGATGGTGGTGTGGTGGTGATCGCCGAAAGGATCACGAGATACTCTGGTTAAGACCACGATGGTGGTGTGGTGGTGATCGCCGTAAGGATCACAAGTTACTCTGGTTAAGACCACGATGGTGGTTTGTTTTGTGATCCGAGGACGATCACGGTTGGTAAGTTGGTCCCGAGGGACGTTTATCCCAAGATCATGAGCACAACATGTTGGAACATTATTGCATTATTAATTGGTTAAATATCATGATATTGTTTGTCATTATGATTATGCCTGTTGTGAGCTTGCAAGTACATTCAATGTACTGACCTGGCGTGTCATGCCAGATTTCAGGAAAGTCGTGTTGGAAAGGAGCGCTGCTCGACTCTAGATCATGTCCACATCGGTGTCCCTGTGCTATGGAGTTACCGCTACGACATTGTTCCGCTGCCGCATAGTTGATATGATCGAGGCCCCATTATGTTCACTAAATAATGTACATATTGTTCAGCCGCACCGTGTGTGCTGCTCGGCCTCGACATCTGTTGTAATATAAACTCCCACCCGCTAGCATCAATAAAGTAGTTGTTTTCTGTACCAAGATGTTGTGTGTTGCCAGAAGACATGGTCTCTGGGCTGGCAATGCAGGGTAAACCGGTCGCTCTGAGCCGGGGTGCCACATTAATAGAGGTGTTGTGATCAGCACTACTAGTTGGAATAGCGTCTACCCACTTAGTAACATAATCAACAGCAACCAAAATATGTCTATACCCATTAGAGGAAGGAAAAGGTCCCATGTAATCAAAACCCCAAACATCAAATGGTCCAACAGCAAGCGAATAATTCATAGACATTTCCTGACACTTACCAACATTACCAATTCTTTGACATTCATCAGAAGATAAAACAAACTTATGGGCATCCTTCAAGAGAGTAGGCCAATAAAAACCAGATTGCAATACATTGTGAGCAGTTCTATCTCCCGCATGATGCCCTCCATAAGCTTCAGAGTGACATTTCCGTAGGATTTGTCTCTGTTCATGCTTAGGTACACAACGTCTAATAATACCATCTACTCCTTCTTTATAAAGATGTGGGTCATCACAAAAGTAATGTCTTAAATCATGGAAGAATTTTTTTCTTTTGCTGGTAAGTGAAGCTAGGTGGTATATATTTAGCAACAATATAGTTAGCATAGTCAACGTACTAAGGAGTGTTTTGAGAAACATTTATTGTAGCTAATTGCTCATCAGCAAAACTATCATTAATAGGTTGTGGGTCATCAAGAATATTTTCTAACCTAGACAAGTTATCAGCTACGAGGTTCTCAGCTCCTTTTCTACCAGTGATGTGTAAGTCAAATTCTTTTAGCAAGAGAACCCACCTAATGAGTCTAGGTTTATCATCTTTCTTTTCCATAAGATATTTTATAGCAACATGATCAGTGTGAACAATCACTTTAGAATCAACAATGTAAGATCTGAATTTATCACAAGCAAACACAACTACGAAAAATTACTTTTCAGTAGTAGCATAATTGCATTGGGCACTATCTAGAGTCTTACTAGCATAGTGAATAACATTTAATTTCGTATCAACTCTTTGTCCTAAAGCAGCGTCAACATCATAATCACTAGCATCACAAATAATTTCAAAAGTCAAGTTCCAATCAGGTGGTTGAACAATAGCTGCAGAAATTAAAGCTTTCTTAAGTGTTTCAAAGGCTTCTACACAATCATCATCAAAAAAATGGAACATCCTTTTGTAAAAGATCTGTAAGAGGCCTAGAAATTTTAGAGAACTCTTTAATAAATCTCCTATAGAAACCAACATGACCAAGGAAACTACGAATACCTTTGATATCTTTAGGGCATGGCATTTTCTCAATTGCATCAACTTTAGCTTTATCCAAGTCAATACCTCGTTCAGAAATTTTATGTCCCAAGACAATGCCTTCATTAACCGTAAAGTGGAACTTCTCCCAATTCAAGACAAGATTAGTTTGCGTGCATCTCTGCAAAACTCGATCAAGGTTGCTTAAGCAATCATCAAAAGAAGTTCCGTAAACGGAAAAATCATCCATGAAAACCTCAACAATCTTTTCACAAAAATGAGAGAATATAGCAGTCATACATCTTTGAAAAGTAGCAGGTGCATTGCATAAACCAAAAGGCATACGTCTATAAGCATAAGTTCCAAAAGGACAAGTAAATGTGTTTTTTCTCTTGATTAGGTTGTGAAACAGGTATTTGAGAAAAACCAGAATATCCATCGAGAAAACAAAAGTGTGTGTGCTTAGACAGTCTTTCTAGAATTTGATCAATAAAAGGCAAAGGCTAATGATCTTTCCTAGTTGCTTTATTTAATTTTCTAAAATCAGTTACCATTCTATAGCCAGTAACAATTCTTTGAGGAATAAGTTCATTCTTATCATTAGGAACAACAGTAATACCTCCTTTCTTAGGGACACAACAAATGAGGCTTACCCATCTACTATCAGCTATGGGATAAATTATACATGCTTGCAGAAGCTTCAATATTTCAGTTCTTACCACTTCTTTCATTTTAGGATTTAAACATCGTTCATGATCAACAACAGGTTTAGCATTAGGCGCCATATTAGTCTTGTGCTGATAGAGAGTGGGACTAATGCCCTTAAGATCATCAAGAGTATATCCAATAACAGAATTTTCAATAATCTTTCTTCTTCATGTTCTGAAAGTTTAGCACTAATAATAACATGATATATCTTTTTCTCATCAAGATAAGCATATTTAAAAGTGTCCGACAATTGTTTTAATTCACACATAGGATCACCTTTAGGTGGAGGAGGACCTCCTAGAGTTTCAATATGCAAATTGTGTTTAAGCAGAGGTCGTTGTTTCAGGCATATGCATATATTTTTCATGGTCTAGCAAATATTGTTCTAGTGGATCAATAGGAGGCACGGCAATACAAGCAAGACCAATTATTTTGTCCTTTCTAGGTAATTCTTTCTTATGATGTTTTCTATTGAACTTGGAAAAATTAAACTCATGAGATAGATCACCGAAACTAACACTGACGATTTGTTTCTCACAATCTATTTTAGCATTAACGATGTTCAAGAAAGGTCTACCAAAGATAATGGGACAAAAGTCATCTTGTGGGGAACCAAGAACAAGAAAATCAGTAGGATATTTTATATTCCCACACAAGACTTCAACATTAACAATCCCAAGGGGTGTGATGGTGTCTCTATAAGCAGGTTTAATAGTAACATCGATGTCTTCTATTTCAGAGGGTGCTATGTCAATCATAATTTCTTGATATAAGGTAAAGGGAAAAGCACTCACCCTAGAACCTAAGTCACATAAATCATGATAATAGTGATCTACTATTTTGACTGAGACAACATGCATGCCAACAACAGGTCTATGTTTATCTTTTTCATCAGGTTTGGCAATTCTAGGAGCTTCATCACAAAAGTAAATAACATGCCCATCTATATCTTCTACCAAGAGATTTTTAACCATAGCAACAATAGGTTCTACTTTGATTTGTTCAGCAGGTTTGGGTGCTTTAATCTAACTTTTATTGACCACAGTTGAAACCTTAGCATGTTCCTTTATCCTAATAGGGAAAGGTGGTTTTCAATATAAGTAGTAGGAACAACTGGATCAACATTATAAATGATAGTTTCATCTTTAACCACGACTGGTTCTTTAATTTCTTCTTTAATAGGTGGGTGATATTTAAACCACTTCTCCTTAGGGATATCAACATGAGTAGCAAATGATTCACAAAAGGAGGCTACTATCTCAGAGTCAAGTCCATTTTTAGTGCTAAACTTTTGAAAAGCATCGGTAATCGTACAAGATTTAACAGAATCAAACTTAAGCTTAATACCTGACTCTTTACCTTCATCGAGTTCCCAATATTCAGAGTTGCGTTTAATTCTTTCTAAAAGAACCCACCTAAATACAATAGTCTTCTTCATAAAAGAACCATTACAAGAAGTATCGAGCATGGATTGATCATCACGAGAAAGCCGAGCACAAAAATTCTGAATAATAATTTCTCTTGAGAGATCATGATTGGGGCATGAATATAACATTGACTTAAGCCTCCCCCAAGATAAAGTGATACTTTATCCTACACGGGGCCAAAAATTATATATATAACTCCGATCACGATGAACTAGATGCATAGGATATTTTTTTTGGTGAAATTCCAATTTCAAACGATTCCAATTCCAAGATCCAATACCATCGCATAGCCTATACCATGCCAATGATTTTCCAGTTAAAGATAAAGGGAAAACCTTTTTCTTAGCTTCATCTCCGGGTGAACCTGCAAGCTTAAATAATCCACAAATTTTATCCACATATATCAAGTGCATATCAGGATGTCCGGTTCCATTTCCTTCACAAGGATTAGCTAGCAGTTGTTCTATCATACCCGAAGGAATTTCATAACCAATATTTTCAGTAGGTGCAGAAGGTTTAGAGGCAACTAATTGTGGTTCTGGTCCAGGTGAAGATACCCCGAACAAACCACTCAAAGGAATGTTCTCCATAGTAACACGTGACAATAAATTTCAGCATGTAGTAATAATTTTTTCTTACCGATTTCCACTTACCAAGGGCACTTCACTCCTCGGAAACAGCACCAGAAAAGAGACTTGATGACCCACAAGTATAGGGGATTGATCGTAGTCCTTTCGATAAGTAAGATTGTCGAACCCAACAAGGAGCAGAAGGAAATGACAAGTAGTTTTCAACAAGGTATTCTCTGCAAGCACTAAGAATATAAGTAAAGAGTAGTTTGATAGCAAGATAATTTGTAACAGGTGTGGTAACAAAAGTGCAGCAAGGTAGCACAATCCTTTTGAGGCAAAGGACAGGCCAAGACGGTCTCTTATGATAAGCAAAATGTTCTTGAGGGTACATGGGAATTTCATCCAGTCACTTTCACCATGTTGGTTTAATTTGTGTTCACTACTTTGATAATTTGATATGTGGGTGGACTGGTGGTTAGGTGTTGTTCTTACTTGAACAAACCTCCTACTTATGATTAACCCCCTCGCAAGCATCCACAACTAAGATAAAAGTATTAAGATAAAATCTAACCATAGCATTAAACGTTTGGATCCAAATCAGTCCCTTATGAAGTAGCGCATAAACTAGGGTTTAAGCTTATGTGCCAGTTGATGTTTTCTGCATGTTTTTTACATCGCAGGAAATCAATATCAAATGGAGTCCAAACGCAATGAAACTTGACGGAGATTTTTTTGGACTAGAAGGAGCATAATGGGCCCTGGCTGCGCCTTGCACTACTAGGAAAATGCTTATACATAGAATTTTAGCAATAGCGCCTGTTTGGGCACACACGCTACTAGTATTTACCAGTAGCGCCGGCCAGAACGGGCGCTACTGCTAGTGAGTAGTAGCAGCGCTGGTTGGCGCGGGCCGCGCTGCTGTTTAGCGGGCCGCCGGGGCCAAAGGGTACGCCACTTAGTTGTAGCGTGTGTTTTGCGCCAGCGATTGATGTCTACTACACAACCTTCTTCTTGTAGACGTTGTTGGGCCTCCAAGTGCAGAGGTTTGTAGGACAGTAGCAAATTTCCCTCAAGTAGATGACGTAAAGTTTATCAATCCGCAGGAGGCGTAGGATGAAGATGGTCTCTCTCAAGCAACCCTGCAACCAAATAACAAAGAGTCTCTTGTGTCCCCAACACACCCAATACAATGGTAAATTGTATAGGTGCACTAGTTCGGCGAAGAGAGGATGATACAAGTGGTATATGGATAGTAGATAAAGGTATTTGTAATCTGAAATTATAAAAACAGCAAGGTAACTAATGATAAAAGTTAGCGTAAACGGTATTGCAATGCGTGGAAATAAGGCCTAGGGTTCATACTTTCGCTAATGCAAGTCCTCTCAACAATAATAACATAATTGGATCACATAACTGTCCCTCAACATGCAACAAAGGGTCACTCCAAAGTCACTAATAGCGGAGAACGAACGGAGAGATTATGGTAGGGTACGAAACCACCTCAAAGTTATTCTTTCCAATCAATCCGTTGGGCTATTCCTATAAGTGTCACAAACAGCCCTAGAGTTCATACTAGAATGACACCTTAAGACACAAATCAACCAAAACCCTAATGTCACCTAGATACTCCAATGTCACCTCAAGTATCCGTGGGCATGATTATACGATATGCATCACACAATCTCAGATTCATCTATTCAACCAACACATAGAACCTCAAAGAGTGCCCCAAAGTTTCTACCAGAGAATCACGACGAAAACGTTTGCCAACCCCTATGCATAGGTTCATGGACGGAACCCACAAGTTGATCACCAAAACATACATCAAGTGAATCACGTGGTATCCCATTGTCACCACAGATACGCATGGCAAGACATACATCAAGTGTTCTCAAATCTTTAAAGACTCAATCCGATAAGATAGCTTCAAAGGGGAAACTCAATTCATTACAAGAGAGTAGAGGGGGAGGAGAAACATAAGATCCAACTATAATAGCAAAGCTCGCGATACATCAAGATCGTGCCAAATCAAGAACACGAGAGAGAGAGATTAAACACATAGCTACTGGTACATACCCTCAGCCCCGAGGGAGAACTACTCCCTCCTCGTCATGGAGAGCACCGGGATGATGAAGATGGCCACCAGAGAAGGATTGCCCCCTCCGGCAGGGTGCCGGAACGGGTCTAGATTGGTTTTCGGTGGCTACGGAGGCTTCTGGCGGCGGAACTCCCGATCTATTGTGTTCCCAGATGTTTTTAGGGTATATGGAGATATATAGGCGGAAGAAGTACGTTAGGGGGCCACGAGGGGCCCACGAGGGTGGAGGGCGCGCCCAGGGGGGTGGGCGCGCCCCCTGCCTCGTTGCCTCCTCGCAGGTCCCCCGACATGCACTCCAAGTCTTCTGGGCTTCTTTCCTTCAAAAAATGAGTTCCGTGAAGTTTCAGGTTAATTGGACCCCATTTGATTTTCCTTTTCTTCGAAACCCTAAAACAGCGTAAAAACAGAAACTGGCACTGGGCTCTGGGTTAATAGGTTAGTCCCAAAAATGATATAAAAGTGTATAATAAAGCCCATAAACATTCAAAACAGTAGATAATATAGCATGGAGCAATCAAAAATTATAGATACATTTGAGACGTATCAGCATCCCCAAGCTTAATTTCTGCTCGTCCTCGAGTAGGTAAATGATAAAAGAAAGAATTTTTGATGTGGAATGCTAGTTGGCATAATTTCAATGTAATTCTTCTTAATTGTGGTATGAATATTCAGATCCGAAAGATTCAAGACAAAAGTTCATATTGACATAAAAATGATAATACTTCAAGCATACTAACTAAGCAATCATGTATTCTCAAAATAACATGGCCAAAGAAAGTTCATCCCTACAAAATCATATAGTTTCGTCATGTTTCATTTTTGTCACACAAGAATGCTCTCATCATGCACAACCCCGATGCCAAGCCAAGCAATTGTTTCATACTTTAGTAATCTCAAACTCATAAACTTTCACGCAATACATGAGCGCGAGCCATGGATATAGCACTATGGGTGGAATAGAATATAATGAGGGGGGTTATGTGGAGAAGAGAAAAAAGGAGAAAGTCTCACATCAACGAGGCTAATCAATGGGCTATGGAGATGCCCATCGATTGATGTTAATGCGAGGAGTAGGGATTGCCATGCAACGGATGCACTAGAGCTATAAATGTATGAAAGCTCAACAAAAGAAACTAGCGGGTGTGCATCCAACTTGCTTTCTCACGAAGACCTAGGGCACTTGAGGAGGCCCATTGTTGGAATATACAAGCCAAGTTCTATAATGAAAAATTCCCACCAGTATATGAAAGTGACAAAACAAGAGACTCTCTATCATGAAGATCATGGTGCTACTTTGAAGCACAAGTGTGGCAAAAGGATAGTAGCATTGCCCCTTTTTACTTATTTTCTTTTTTTGGGCCTTCTTTTTTTTTCTTTGGCCTTTTTTTGGGACAATGCTCTATTGAATGATGATCATCACACTTCTATTTATTTACAACTCAATGATTACAACTCGATACTAGAACAAAGTATGACTCTATATGGATGCCTCCGGCGATGTACCGGGATATGCAATGAATCAAGAGTGACAAGTATGAAAGAATTATGAACGGTGGCTTTGCCACAAATACTATGTCAACTACATGATCATGCTAAGCAATATGACAATGATGAATGTGTCATGATGAACGGAATGATGGAAAGTTGCATGGCAATATATCTCGGAATGGCTATGGAAATGCCATAATAGGTAGGTATGGTGGCTGTTTTAAGGAATATATAAGGAGGTTTATGTGTGAAAGAGCGTATCATATCACGAGGTTTGGATGCACCGGCGAAGTTTGCACCAACTCTCAATGTGAGAAAGGACAATGCACGGTACTGAAGAGGCTAGCAATGATGGAAGGGTGAGGTGCGTATAATCCATGGACTCAACATTAGTCATAAAGAACTCACATACTTATTGCAAAAATCTACAAGTCATCAAAAACCTCGGCACTACGCGCATGCTCCTAGGGGGATAGATTGGTAGGAAAAGACCATCGCTCGTCCCCGACCGCCACTCATAAGGAGGACAATCAAATAACACCTCATGTTTCAAATTTGTTACAAAACGTTTACCATACGTGCATTCTACGGGACTTGCAAACTTCAACACAAGCATTTCTCAATTTCACAACTACTCAACTAGCACGACTTTGATATTATTACCTCCATATCTCAAAACAATCATCAAGCATCAAACTTCTCTTACTATTCAAAACACTCATAAGAAAATTTTACTAATCTTGAATACCTAGCATATTATGATTTTAAGGAAATTACCATGCTATTTAAGACTCTCAAAATAATCTAATTGAAGCATGAGAGTTCATCTATTTCTTCAAAATAAAACTACCACCATGCTCTAAAAGATATAAGTGAAGCACTAGAGCAAATGACAAACTACTCCCGAAAGATATAAGTGAAGATCAATGAGTAGTCGAATAATTATGCAACTATGTGAAGACTCTCTAACATTTAAGAATTTTAGATCTTGGTATTTTATTCAAACAGAAAGCAAAGCAAAATAAAATGACATCTAAGAATAGCAAACATCATGTGAAGAAGCAAAAACTTAGGATCAACCGATACTAACCGATAATTGTTGAAGAAGAAAGGTGGGATGCCAACCGGGGCATCCCCAAGCTTAGACGCTTGAGACTTCTTGAAATATTGTCTTGGGATGCCTTGGGCATCCCCAAGCTTGAGATTTTGTGTCTCCTTAATTCCTCTCATATCACGGTCTCCCTAAATCTCAAAAGCTTCATCCACACAAAACTCAACAAGGACTCGTGAGATAAGTTAGTATAAACCATTGCCAAAAACTTATCATACTTTAATGTAGCAAATCACTAAAATTATTATTAAACATTGCATACTAAATGCCTATGCATATTTAATAGTCCTATCCTCAAATAGAATCATTAAAGAAGCAAACATATGCAAACAATGCAAACATAACAGCAATCTGCCTAAACAGGATAGTCTGTAAAGAATGCTGCAACATCCATACTTACCTAGCTCCAAAAATTATGAAAGCAAATTCCCACTGTAGTAAATTTATCAGAATTTAATATTAAAAAGGTTTCAACATTTTATCACATTCTGACTTTTCTAGAGAATTATTGCAACAGCGGTAGACTTTCTGTTTTCAAACAGCAACATGTATACTTGTAACATAAGCATAGTAAAGGCTATCAATGCCACTTTTATTGAAATAAAAGATGCAAAACATTATTATAAATAACAGAAAGCAAATCCTAACAAAAAAATTGACGCTCCAAGCAAAACACATATCATGTGGTGAATAAAAATATAGCTCCAAGTAAAGTTACCGATGAATGAAAACGAAAGAGGGGATGCCTTCCGGGGCATCCCCAAGCTTAGTCTCTTACCATGCCTTGTTCCATAGTCCATCGAATCTTTACCCAAAACTTGAAAACTTCACAACACAAAACTTAACAGAAAACTCGTAAGCTCCGTTAGGATAAGAAAATAAATCACCACTTCAAGGTACTGTAATGAACTCATTATTTATTTATATTGGTGTTAAACCTACTGTATTCCAACTTCTCTATGGTTTATAAACTCTTTTACTAGCCATATATTCATGAAAATAAGTAAACAACACATGAAAAACAGAATCTGTCAAAAACAGAACAGTCTGTAGTAATATGGATCAAACGTATACTTCTGGAACGCATAAAATTCTCAAATAAATTGCTGGACCTGAGGAATTTATCTATTAATCATCTTCAAAAAGAATTAACTAATTATCACTCTCCAAATAAAACTGGCAGCAATTCTCGTGAGCGCTAAAGTTTCTGTTTTTTACAGCATGATCGCAAAGACTTTCCCCAAGTCTTCCCAAAGGTTCTACTTGGCACAAACACTAATTAAAAGCATAAAACCACATCTAAACAGAGGCTAGATTAATTATTTATTACTAAACAGGAACAAAAAGCAAGGAACAAAAATAAAGTTGGGTTGCCTCCCAACAAGTGCTATCGTTTAACGTCCCTAGCTAGGCATGATGATTTCAATGATGCTCACATAAAAGATAAGAATTGTAACATAAAGAGAGCATCATGAAGAATATGACTAGCACATTTAAGTCTAACATACTTCCTATGCATAGGGATTTTGTGAGCAAACAACTTATGGGAACAATAATCAACTAGCATAGGAAGGCAAAACAAGCATAACTTCAAAACTTTAAGCACATAGAGAGGAAACTTGGTATTATTGCAATTCCTACAAGCATATGTTACTCCCTCATAATAATTTTCAGTAGCATCATGAATGAATTCAACAATATAACCAGAACCTAAAGCATTCTTTTCATGATCTACAAGCATAGAAATTTTATTACTCTCCACATAAGCAAAATTCTTCTCATGATCACTTGGAACCTCTTCCGGAATAGTGGATTCATCACAAAATAAAGTCATGACCTCTCAAAATCCACTTTCATCAATATAATCAACATAAATAGGAGGCATTCTTTCATCATAATAAATTTGCTCATCAAAACTTGGGGGATAAAAAATATCATCTTCATCAAACATAGTTTCCCCAAGCTTGTGGCTTTGCATATCATTAGCATCATGGATATTCAAGGAATTCATACTAACAACATTGCAATCATGCTCATCATTCAAATATTTAGTGCCAAACATTTTATAGATTTCTTCTTCCAGCACTTGAGCACAATTATCCTTTCCATCATACTCACGAAAGATATTAAAAAGGTGAAGCGTATGAGACAAACTCAATAACATTTTTTATAGTTTTCTTTTAATAACTAAACTAGTGATAAAACAAGAAACTAAAAGACTCGATTGAAAGATCTAAAGATATACCTTCAAGCGCTAACCTCCCCGGCAACGGCGCCAGAAAAGAGCTTGATGTCTAATACACAACCTTCTTCTTGTAGACGTTGTTGGGCCTCCAAGTGCAGAGGTTTGTAGGACAGTAACAAATTTTCCTCAAGTAGATGACCTAAGGTTTATCAATCCGCAGGAGGCGTAGGATGAAGATGGTCTCTCTCAAGCAACCCTGCAACCAAATAACAAAGAGTCTCTTGTGTCCCCAACACACCCAATACAATGGTAAATTGTATAGGTGCACTTGTTCGGCGAAGAGAGGGTGATACAAGTGGTATATGGATAGTAGATAAAGGTATTTGTAATCTGAAATTATAAAAACAGCAAGGTAACTAATGATAAAAGTGAGCGTAAATGGTATTGCAATGCGTGGAAATAAGGCCTAGGGTTCATACTTTCGCTAATGCAAGTCCTCTCAACAATAATAACATAATTGGATCACATAACTGTCCCTCAACATGCAACAAAGGGTCACTCCAAAGTCACTAATAGCGGAGAACGAACGAAGAGATTATGGTAGGGTGCGAAACCACCTCAAAGTTATTCTTTCGAATCAATCCGTTGGGCTATTCCTATAAGTGTCACAAACAGCCCTAGAGTTCGTACTAGAATAACACCTTAAGACACAAATCAACCAAAACCCTAATGTTACCTAGATACTCCAATGTCACCTCAAGTATCCGTGGGCATGACTATAGGATATGCAGCACACAATCTCAGATTCATCTATTCAACCAACACATAGAACCTCAAAAAGTGCCCCAAAGTTTCTACCGGATAATCACGACGAAAACGTGTGCCAACCCCTATGCATAGGTTCATGGGCGGAACCCGCAAGTTGATCACCAAAACATACATCAAGTGAATCACGTGGTATCCCATTGTCACCACAGATACGCACGGCAAGACATACATCAAGTGTTCTCAAATCTTTAAAGACTCAATCCAATAAGATAACTTCAAAGGGGAAACTCAATTCATGACAAGAGAGTAGAGGGGGAGGAGAAACATAAGATCCAACTATAATAGCATAGCTCGCGATACATCAAGATCGTGCCAAATCAAGAACACGAGAGAGAGAGAGAGAGATCAAACACATAGCTACTGGTACATACCCTCAGCCCCGAGGGAGAACTACTCCCTCCTCATCATGGAGAGCACCGGGATGATGAAGATGGCCACCAGAGAAGGATTGCCCCCTCTGGCAGGGTGCCGGAATGGGTCTAGATTTGTTTTCGGTGGCTACGGAGGCTTCTGGTGGCGGAACTCCCGATCTATTGTGTTCCCGGATGTTTTTAGGGTATATGGAGATATATAGGCGGAAGAAGTACGTCAGGGGGGCCACGAGGGGCCCACGAGGGTGGAGGGCGCGCCCAGGGGGGGTGGGCGCCCCCCTGCCTCGTGGCCGCCTCACAGGTCCCCCGACGTGCACTCCAAGTCTTCTGGGCTTCTTTCCTTCCAAAAAAGAGTTCCGTGAAGTTTCAGGTCAATTGGACTCCGTTTGATTTTCCTTTTCTTCAAAACCATAAAACAGGGTAAAAACATAAACTGGCACTAGGCTCTGGGTTAATAGCTTAGTCTCAAAAATGATATAAAAATGTATAATAAAGCCCATAAACATTCAAAACATTAGATAATATAGCATGGAGCAATCAAAAATTATAGATACGTTGGAGACGTATCAGCGCTACAGCTAGTGGGCTTAGCAGTAGCGCTAGCCCATTGCCCGCGCTGTTGTTAAGCCCACTCCCTCTCTCCCCCGCACACCCCCGGCCCGGCCTGCCTCATCTCTCACTAAAGCTCACTCACACTCTCCACACTCCTCCCTCACAATCCCCCGCGCGCCGCCGTCGACCCGCACGCTGCCGTCTCCCGGGCCGGTCCTCCTCCCTGCTGCTTCGGCCGCCCTCGCCCGCGCCAGCCCTCCTCCTCGCCGGCCGCCCTCCCCCACGTCGGCCTCCTCCCCCGCCGACTGCCCGGGCCCCCGCGCCGGCCCTCCTCCACCGTACCGAGAAGTACTCCTCCCTCTCCTTCCTCCTCCTCCCTCCCCCCTAGCTAGTTATAGTTACTAGAGTTGTTATTTTGAATCCTATGGAGTTGAAAAAATGTAGGTTATTAGAATAATTAGGTATGAACCCTAGTTAATTTGTATGAACCCTAGGTTTTTAAATTTAGCTAGGTTTTAAAGTTAGGACAGAAATTTAGCTAGGTTTTTAATTAGGTGTATTTAATAGAATTTAGGTGTTTTAGTTGTTTTAGGTGTAGTTAACAGAATTTTAGGTGTTTTAGTTGTTTTAGGTGTAGTTAACAAAATTGTAGGTATTTTTTTAGTTAAAGCAATTGTTGTTATTTTTTTAGTTAAAGCAATTTTTCCTGTTATATGCAGATTTGCAGTGGACATGTCATATTTGGAACATGTCACATTTTGGACATGTCATATTTTTCCGAGTGGCCTACGTTTTGCCAGAAATGTCGATTCGTTTACGTTCTGGCAAATTTCAGGCGCTCGATATGTCCTATTTTTAGCAAAGGTCATGCCAAATTTTGCTAAGTGTTTATTAATTTTGTTTTCATGATTAAGCATTTAGTTCTTGACGTCGACGATGCCTATCCCGCATCCTCGTCGTCGACTCGGCGGAGGACTCCTGGTTGAGCCGAGGGGCCATGTCTGGGACTGGGCTCCGCCGGGCTGGTACTGGGTTGTGTTACCTTCTGGTGAGCGCAGCTTAGTGAGGAGCCAGCCCGTCGTCGACCTGGTGCTTTTTTGGTGGCAGTCACATGGGCCTGCATCGGTGGAGAGGCTTGAGTCCCCCGCGCAGGTGGTACATCACCGTGTCACGGAGGAGAACGCGCACGTCCAGCGCTACTTGGTTGCGTTGGCGAATGGCCGGTTCTCGAATACCTGGCAGATTATTTGGGGATCTCACCGGAGCTATCATCCGGTGATGGTTCCTTCTCTTTGGGTGTACATCGCGGCCCACTGAACCTAGAGGAGCTATTATTCGATATGTATTAGTGATATTATATGATGATCTTTGCTACAAACTACTATATATGTATTCGATGATGGATTATTAACTACCTATTAGTTATTTGCTTATTGAATGCAAAAGATGAGCGCCGTTTGTGCTACAAACTACTATATATGTATTCATGATGGATTATATGATGATCTTTGCAACAAACTACTACAAATTACAAATTTTAGGTGTTTTAGTTGTTATATGATGATCTTTGCTACAAACTACTATATATGTATTCGATGATGGATTATTAATTACCTATTAGGAAATGTCTGACGACGAAAGGGAATTCGCTATGTGCGAGTACTGCGAAGATAAGCGCGGTCTGTGCGACATGCCTCACTTGGTAGAAGGTCGGCACTTCAGCATCAAGCTCCAAGACCTTCGATGTTGAAACAGTACGCAACGACGACAAGTGTTTTTTGTTATTTTTTGCACGACTTCTCTGCTTCTTCAACGTGTAATTTCCATCTTTTACAATTCGACTAGCTTATCCCATGCCATGCAAGATGCTATGTCTTGGAGAAGATGGGTTTTGAAGATCATGAAAGAATGGAGACAAAGATAATTCAACTAAGGACCCATCATGGTTATGATTTTGCTGTCAATCTATATAATTCTGTGAACTCATCCAATTTTGGTTGCCCGAATTGGGAAGCCCTTTGCAAGTTATATGATTTTCATGAGGGTATGCTTCTCACCTTCGATCTTGGTGATCCTGACATCAACGAAAATGATATGACCATTTGGGTCATTGTTGACACGCTTCCAGTTCTACCGCTGTGTGAGTTTCTTAAACATATTTACTAAGCAATTTATATTGTTTATTTCAAAATATTTGACAATTTATTTCCATTGACAGCTTATTTTCATTCTTCAAAAAATGTACGGAAAATGCTAGACAGAACCTACTACTACAATGATGAAGCACAATTAACTTATAAGGAGCAAGATGGTCTTATCGCATTTTTTACTGATATTGAGAATTACAATAGCTATTATCAAACTCCTCCACATTATGGTCAATACGTGCCACTAGTGCACGTGTTGAACTACGGTAACATCAATGGAGATATCATGGTAAGATTTTCTACTATTATGACATCCGTGCATCTTTTGCATAAATTCTTCTAAAGCTAAACTATATTGCTAACTACAAAGTTATTACTATGTTTTTGAACAAAAAATCTCGATGGATTGTGTGCCTCATCTGATGTTGACGAGAGGTCGCGTTAATGTTATGAGCTTACAGCCACCACAGCCAGGTCAGCCGCAGTATCCACATCACTCTTGTCCATACCGGATTTCTAAAAGCGAGGAAGCCATGATAATTGATGATTTCGAAAAATGTTTGAACCATCTTAGAGAGCTACTTGGAAGCAACATTGTGCGTAGGCCAAGACATGGAGACAAGATGATCTCCGTTCTTTATTATGGAGAGTCAATTTTCCTTAATGCAGCGTCAATGCCTATCTTGTTTTATGATATTTTACCTAAGAGAGGGTAGAGTAGGTCCTATGAGAGGAGTAGGTCGTAGCTAGAATGTGTTATTATGTGCTACAATGTGTTAGAGTTGATGATGATGATGAGGAGTTGTGATTATGACTAGTGACCAACTTGTTATATGATGTCTCATTAACGAACATTGTTTGATGGTGATGACAAGTGGTAATGAATATGCTATTTAAATATACTAGTTCATGATGAGTTGTTATTGTATAAAAGATAAATATGTTTAAACATGTACAGCGCCAAAATGCTAAAAAAACCCATAAAAGTTAGTAGTACTGCTGGCCTAAAAACGCGCTACTAGTAGTTGAACTTACCAGTAGCGCTGGCCTAAAAATACGCTACTGCTACAAAATAGCTGTAGCGTCGTAGCAGTAGCGCTGGTGCCAGCGCTACTGGTAGCACAAAAACCGGCGCTACTGGTAAGCATTTTCCTAGTAGTGTTGGGGTTCTCCGAGGAGAGCACAACCCACCAGGGCGCGCCAGGAGGCCCAGGCACGCCCTGGTGGGTTGTGCCCATCTCGGGTGCCCCCCGGACCGCCTCTTTGCTCTATAAATACCCCAATATTCTCAAAACCCTAAGGGAGTCGACGACATATTGATCCAGCCGCCGCAGAGTCTAGAACCACCGGATCCAATATAGACACCATCTCGGATGGGGTTCACCACCTCCATTGGTGCCTCTCCGATCATGCGTGAGTACTTCTTTGTAGACCTTCGGGTCCGTAGTTAGTAGCTAGATGGCTTCCTCTCTTTCTCTAGATTCTCAATACAATGGTCTCTTGGAGATCCATATGATGTAACTCTTTTGCAGTGTGTTTGTTGGGATCGATGAACTTTGAGTTTATGATCAGATCTATCTTTTTATATCCATGAAAGTATTTGAGTTTCTTTGATCTCTTTTATGCATGATTGCTTATAGCCTTGTATTTCTTCTCTAAAATTTGGGTTTTGTTTGGCTAACTTGATCTATTTATCTTGCAATGGGAAGAGGTGCTTTGTAGTGGGTTCAATCTTACGGTGCTTGATCCCAGTGACAGATGGGGAACCGTCACGTATGTATCGTTGCTACTAAGGATAAAACGATGGGGTCTATCTCTACATAGATAGATCTTGTCTACATCATGTCATCGTTCTTATTGCATTACCCCGTTTCTCCATGAACTTAATACACTAGATGCATGCTGGATAGTGGTCGATGTGTGGAGTAATAATAGTAGATGCAGGCAGGAGTCGGTCTACTAATCTTGGACGTGATGCCTATGTAATGATCATTGCCTGGATATCGTCATGATTATTTGAAGTTCTATCAATTGCCCAACAGTAATTTGTTCACCCACTGTTTGCTATTTTTCTCGAGAGAAGCCACTAGTGAAAACTACGGCCCCGGGGTCTCTTTCTCATATATTTGCCTTTGCGATCTACTTTTTGCTTTGCTTTTATTTTCAGATCTATTAAACTAAAAATACAAAAATACCTTGCTGTAATTTATTTTATTTGGCGTTCGATCTATCAATATTCATAACTCTCTCACGTCCGTTTTCCCATCTTGGGGCGCCGCTACCCGAAAGGGATTGACAACCCCTTTTACACGTCGGGTTGCGAGTAGCTGTTATTTGTGTGCACGTGTTGATTACGTTGTCTTGCTTGGTTCTCCTACTGGTTCGATAACCTTGGTTTCATATCTGAGGGAAATACCTACCGCCGTTGTGCTGCATCATCCCTTCCTCTTTGGGGAAATATCAACGTAGCTTCAAGCGACATCATGGTCACATGGGGTCACTGACAGTCTTGGTCTGACCAGATCTGGCCATGGCTATGGGCTTGGGACGGGCCAAGCCTTGCTAGGGTTTTGATGTCCCCATCCGATGATCTTGGACCAGCATATGTTGGTGCAGGTGTGCGAGGTTGGAGTGTCGGACACCGGGACGACGACCCTGGATGGCAGGCTGCGTGTCTCACTTTCCATTGAGTAGCATGGCAGTGTTTCTTGGTCATGCGGGTGGTGAGATGCATTATGGCTGGTAGTCTTGGCGAAGCCGTCGCCCGTCAGTGGTGGCAAAGGCCTTATCCTGATCTACAGTTCTCGACCTGTTGTGGTAGTTCTGGTGGCCTGATTCCCCATTGGCGAGGTGCCGGGGAGGGTCTGAATGAAAGCTCCGAGCATCAATTCCTGTGGCCGTGATGCTTGCGGGTCTCATGTCCCTTTTGGGGCCATCGCCATGCCTCTTCTCCCCGTCAGTTCAGGATGAATACACTTGTCAGCCACGACAGACGCGGTGGTAGTGGTGCATTGCGTCGTGACCCTCGTGGGGTGTCGCCGGTGAGTGCGACTTTCTTTCGGTTGCGGCTGCATGTTCAAAATGGTGTGGAGATCCAATAAACCCTACCTAGAACTCTGGTGACTCGCGATATCGTTTACACCTATCTTTTACACGCGACGACGTCCTCTCTTCGTCCTTCCTGCTTGCCAGGGTCCTCTCCGGCGGTGGTTGGGTCGTGACAGTGCAACAAAGTCTAGTGGTTTCTCCTAGCATCCAAGGTGGTGCGTGGTTTCATGTTGGTGGCGGTCCTGATTGGGTATCAAGGTGGTCCAGCCTCTCCTGTGCTTCTTCTCAGCAGAATGGTCGAGGCATCTAGTTGTGTACTTTCTGTGCTTGGTAGCATGTTTGGCTTGTTTCGCTGTGCTTTTCTTTGATAATCTTGTATGAGGATTTCCTCAACACCATGTATCGTTCGATTGCGTAGCTTCCTTTATAAAGCAGGTGAAATTATGTTTCGAGATGAAATGCTTCTGTCACCAGCTCAGTACGCAGACACATTTCAAATAATAATCATTTTGGGGGGGGGGGTCAGGTAATAATCGCTTGTTTTGTATATTTATGCACGTTTACCATATATGTTGTAGCGGCTTCCTGGAACCTGGTCCCCACTGTGCCCAATTTCTAAAACTTATCAAAAAAAGTATAGTACTTAACATAAGACAAAAACATAACGCTCATATGTTTTTTAATACAACAAGCCACCTCATCAGTTTCCATTAAAGAAGCAGCCAATCGAACTTACAAGAGTTTTGAACCAAAAGGAAGCTAAAACAACTAAAGCAAGCTCGATAGGAAAGGGACCGTAACTTACTAATTACATGCACCAGGAAGCAGGATACCTCAACAACGACTCCAGGAAGCAACCTTTGCAAATTCAACATTCACATTCAATCCTGAGCACAACAGGGTTCCAACCATGGCATACTTCACATGTATTGCAAGAAAATCCTAGGTGTTCACCCCAGCATTAAACATATAATTAATTGTCATATAATAATCTATTATTTCATCACAAGGGGAAATAAACCTAGAATTTTAATTTGTTATGATAAATAAGACACGTCAGATTCCAAAAGAAGCAAATGAGATCATATTAGTGTGACAAATATAATATTGTCAATTATTCAGAAGGTAGAAAAACATTCACTGATTACAGACACACAATGGAATGACATATGCTCCATTTATTTTATAGATTAGGATGCATATCTAGGAACTCAACCATGTCCTTCACTTGTGCACTGGTCTTCGGGGTAATTAACAAATGTCTGTCTTAGTAGTGGTTGTTCTCCCAGAACTGAGCCTGGAGATAGTCTATTGTGTTCTTTTCCACCTGAAATGCCTTGGCAAGAACATCATCTGATATTGGTGGGTCTGACCCAAACACTGCATTGGCAATTGTGATAGCCCCTGGGTTCTGGCTGCTTAGCGCGGCAATTGCAACAGCAGGCAGGTGGGGGTTGGGGTTGAATTGGAAGTGGATGAGCCCCACGGGGAAGACAAACACATCACCTTTGTTGAGCACCTTGGAGAAGAACTTGTTTTTGTTGGGGGCGGGCTGGTTGGATGTCACAAAGCCAACGTACAGTGTTCCCTCGAGCACCGTGAGGATCTCAGTGGCGCGAGGGTGCGTATGTGGTGGGTTTTGGCCCAAGGGAGCATAGTCGATGCGCGCAATTGATATGCCGAGGGTGTTCAGTCCAGCAATCTGCATGACGTTGATCAAAGTGACGTTGGATCCAACCTTGTTGGGCACCCTAGGCTTGTCGAGGTTGGCCGCCTTGAAGAAGTCATCTGCATTGACCTCCATCGGGTTCTTGCAAACAAACCCATTGACACGGACTGGGGGCAAAAGAGATGTACATGTAAGCTCAGATTTTACATTGTTTCGACTCGCATATAATTACCAGAAATAGATTTCAACATATGTATTTGGTGAAAACATGATGACAAAACGGATAGTACCTGGTGAATTCATGTCGGCGACACAAAAGTCCTGGAGTGGGCTAGGATCAGAAGCAGTGGCCTGCCATGAGACTAACGCAAGAAGTGCAGCAAGGAGGAGAAAGGAAGAGGAGGATGCCATTTCGTTTTAGTGTCTTTGGCTCTTCTGTTCTCTCGTCTTCCTATTTCTGTTTGTGGCGTGAGTGACGATGGTTTGAACATGCAGGGGATGAATGTGTTTATATAGGCGCAGAACTCGTGAGTAATAGACAAAGTCAAGTGCAACCGATCAACAGATTGAAATGGTCTCCGGCTGCTGATTAAACTATTTTGCATAACTTTACAGGTTCCCTTTAAGACACGTTTTCCCTTCAAAGAAGCAATGTGAAACTCTCTCCTGAGTCGCCACAATGCATGCAGGGCTGGTTCCAGGAAAAGTCACCACCCGTCGCCATTTAGGAAATTATTTTGAAGATAAGAAACAGCGACAAGATAAACAAATGAAATTCCACTACTTTAATTAGATACAGTATCACATACTTGGTCAGAATCTGAACTGGTGGTCTGGTGTGTATGCACAAAGTTAGTTAAAGAGCAGTTGAGAAAAGCCAAGTCATGTAAGGCCATCAAATATTGTCACGTACTCATGCGTGGGCTTGATTCATGGGTGCCTGCATGACTTCTTAAGAGATATAAACTGACTACTACTCCTGTTCTTTCCAGAAGTTGATATAGAATAATGTGTGCAATCGAGGTTTTCAAACTATAAAATTATATATTTGCCTGTAGATTTGTCATGAAACCCAGCAACATAAGACGACACGGCATATTGTGTGTGAAGAAGGAAGAAAGCGAGGCGCCTCGATCCACACATGAATCCACCTAATACATCTGCTATATGTAGCAGCCCCTGTACGTTATCATCACGTCAAATCTGGTATTTACTTGGTTAGATGTCTCTCGAAGTGGTTGAGTATTTTCAGGAGGAAGCAGCGGCATTAGTGGAGGAAGTGCCCAACCAAAAGGAGAGCTGCCACAGAGGCCATGATGATGGAGAGCAGGAAATTTTCATATGATCTTAGCAAGACTAGTTAACATCTTGCAAGGACTTTTATCAACCTGTTCTATCCAGAAGTTATTATAAAATATATGCAATCTATCTTTTCAAACTATGACCACTAATATAAACAAAATATATATTTTCCAACAGATTTGTCATGAAATCCAGCAACATAAGACAACGCGGTAGCTAGCGGATTGTGCCGACAAGGAAGACATCGACGTGCGTCAATCCATGCACGAATCCACCTAATACAATTGACATATGTAGCAGCCCTGTTATCATCACAGTAGTCAGATATGTATTTGCTTGGGCAAATTTCTCTTGCAGTAGTTGAGTATTTGCAGGAAGAGGTGACGACATTAATGGATCTGCCTAACCAAAAGGAGAGAGATGACGACCTTACTAAGAGTAGTTAGCATCCTTGTGCTAAAATTTTTATCATGACCAGTTCAGTGCATAAATCTAACAATCTCGGTTGGCTTCCTACCTAGGTTCATGACACCAAACCTCACCTGCCCCCTTTTGTTAGTGTAAACAGTGCATCCAGTTACTAGGCTGGGTGGCCACACATAAACTGATTAATTTGTCAGAGGTGCGCGTTGGTAGGTTTGTGAAGGAAAAGATCAAGATATTTCCATCAAACAAATAAAATGCTTCTATCACAAGCTTGTTACAAAGAGCCAACTCAGATAATAATCTGTTCTCGTATATTTATGCATACTGTCTATATATGTCGGACCTGGTTTCTGGAACCTGGTTTGGTGTGCCTAGTTTCTGAAATGTAGCAAAAATCATATTTCTAGTTCTAAATTTAAGAAGAAAAAATAACGATCATAAGTTTTTTTTAGAGAATTTGCCTCCTCATCAATTTCCATTAAACAAACGGCTAATCAAATTTACAAGAGATTGGAACCAAAAAGAAGCTGGAACAAGACATGCAGGAAAATAGAGCTATCAGCAACCAAAAGAGCAGGTTCACAGCGGAGGAGCAATAAACTAAGTCTCACATGCACCAGAAAGGGAGTGACCACAAGAACAACTCTACTAAGGAACTTTTGCACATTCAAGTTTTCACACTACAATCCTGAGCACAACCGGGTTCCAACCATGGCCTCAAGCATACTCCTCCTGAATCACCAGATTGATCTTTAACACCCTTTCTTCAACCCTTCCCCCATCTCGTGTTTCTGCAAAATGCTCCAACTATTAGGCTCTAGAATACGACAACATGATCATCTAGGATTTTTTTTATTAAAGCAAGCCGAGTTCCTAGTTTCCATATTGTCCAATGAATTGTTGTCTCCCCCACAGATAACCAATTTCCACAAAGACACGGGAAAATAGTTATTCCGCACACTAGACAATGGCGCCGGCAATAACAACGGCGACGACATGATCAATGGGGACGATGATGACCCTAACGACGGAGAATATGATTTGGAGGATGAGGAGGAAGGAAGCCTTGGCCCCGATGAGTATGACGCTTTCGAGCTACCCCTTGAGGTACCCCAGCTCAAAACTATGTGCAAGCGATTGGCTAGTACGACCAAAAGCATCAAAAAGAAGTCCCAACATCTCAAGACCGAAGAAGATGAGCTAAACGACATATGGAACGAGCTCCTTAGGGCCAAGCAGGCCCGAGAACAAGCTCGAACAGATTGGTGCTAACAGATCTTACCCCATGGCAACTTGCTAGACTAGATGGATGCGGAGACCGAGGACAGCGCGCTTTCAAAACGTAACTGGGTTGAAAGCCTCGACCGTCCTCCCTAGTGCAGAGATTGACAGATAGGCACTGAAAAATATGCCTTCGAGGCGCATGGAGCCCGAGGTGGAGTCAATCCACCACGGACCACCACGAGATACAAACCCAAGGGGAAGTGGCCCTTAAGCTCCGAAACCCCACATCAACCAATCTACAAGTCTCGGCAATGCCCACCTGCTAGACAGACAGGATATTTTGCGTAGCTAGCAAAGAATGGCGATGTGCGCGACTACACTTGCGACTGCACAACAACGATGTCGGACGTACGCCACACGACTGCAAGTGTCTGAGGAGCTACACACCCTCGATGCTTTACAGATGAGTTCATGCAACACCAGTTCCCTGCTAATCCCATAATAGGAAGGGTGATGCAGCACAACAGTAAAAAGTATTTCCCTCAGTTAAGAACCAAGGTTTATCGAACCAGTAGGAGTCCACAAGCTAGCAAGATAAGCATCACCTGCACACAAACAAAATAAATGCTTGCCCCCAACTTGGCAAGGGGGTTGTTAATCCCCTCGTCTTGCTAGTTACAAAGTTAAAAGCAAATAGTGATAGACAATGATATGTCAAATGGCAAAATAGTAAAGAGAGCAATAGAGCAACACAAATAATAATAGAGAATGGACCCAGGTGCCATAGGTTCACTAGTGACTTCTCTCTCGAAAGCAGGTAATGGCATAGTAAACAAATTATTGTTGGGCAATTGACAAATAAATATCATTCATGGCATAATCTTGTATAGGCATCATGTGCATGAAAATTAGACCATAATCCATCTGCATCTACTACTATTACCCCACCCCAAGACCGCTATCCAGCATGCATGTCACAGTGTTAAGTTGGCAAGAAATAGAGTAACACAATAAGCAAGATGACATGATGTAGCTCAACAGAAAGAAACGTAGCAATAAGATCAATCCCCGTTGTTTTATCCTTAGTAGCAACAACACATCATGTGCCTTTGCCCCCTTTTTGTCACTGGGCAAGATCACCGTGAGGTTGAACCTACTACTATGCACCACTCCCTCTGAAGAATTACCCATCTATCTCGGCCAGGGAAGACAAATAACTCAAAAAGTACGCATAGTTACTTAATCATACAACAAAGAAACTCCAATTCTATTCAATGAACAATCTGGTCATAAATCCACAAATCATCGGATCACAACAAAGACACCATAAGAATTACATCGGATTGATCTTAGAGGAGATCATTGTATTGAAGATCCAAGAGAGATAGAGAGAGAGAAGAAGTCATCCAGCTGCTACTATGGAACCGTAGATCCTGAAGTAACTACTCAGACATCAACATGGAGGCAGCAAGGTTTATGCAGATGGCCACCCCAACGGTTTCCCCCTCCGACAGAGCTCCAAAACAGGGCTCCAGATGGGATCGGTTCGGAACAGAGACTTGCGGCGGCGATAAAATTCTCTTGTTTGTCTCTCTGAGGGTGTCGGGAATATTGGGAATTTATAGGACAAGAATTATGTCATACGGAGCTGCAGGGGCCCCACAAGCCTGGGTGGTGGACCAAGGGTTAGGCTGCACCCCCGGGCTTGTGGGCCCCTTGTCCATCTTCTAGTCAATTAGGTTGTCCACGCGTCATAACCAATGGCAGACATGACTAGGAAGAGAAATCCTCCTCCCTCCTCCCACGAGGTGACCGGGGGGACCCTCAATCCCACTGGCCCTCACCGTCGTTTGACGGTGTGGTCAGGCAAAGCCCAACCATCTCCGCCGGCGGTGGGGCCTCTGGCTCTTCTTGCCCATGCGGGGCTGGTGAGGGCCGGCGACCTGAGCCAGAACATGGCGGGGGCCGTGTGCCATGGTAATATAGTGGGTGGATGCTGTGCTCCAGCACCCTGCTGCCCAGTTGCCTGGCAGCTTGGTGGATGGGCGCGCCTGGGCGCTTGCGACGACGGTGATCTAGGCTTCTAGATCTAGATCCGGACGACACGGGTTACGGGCAGCTGCCCCCGTCGTGGCCTATGGTGGTGGTGGTGGAGGCGTAGCAGCAGTAGAACAAAGGGCGGGCTGGTTAGCTTCGGTTGCTCCGACGGCGGACAACAGCGAGCTCGAAGGTGGGATCCCCGGTGAGCAGTTTTGGTCGATGCCGGCGTTTCATGGGGTTGTCTTCGCCGGTGGTCGGGTGTCGTTGGTGGTCTCGCGCGTTGAGCTATGCCGTCCGCCGAGGTGGGGCAGCACATGGGGTGCTAGGCGGGGAGGTTTGTGAGAGGGATGGCGGTGCAAGGGTGTGCTGGTCGTGGATGCGTACGTCCTCTCCCCTTCGTCCCCCTTTCCATGCCTGTGCGCGCTGCCATAGCTCTAGCGGTGTTCTAGGCGGGACATATGCTTCGGCCCCGTAGGTTGGGGGCTGCCTTTTGGACCAAAGCCGAAAACTTTGGCTGGTCTTGGAGGGGTTTGAATGCAGGGCGGCAGCCCTGGCGGCAGGAGGCGCGACATTCGTAGGCGGAGTGTGCGTCTCAGGTGCGAGCGGGCAGCCATGGCCACGTGGGTGGCTTGGTTGCGGGTGTTTAGCGGAGCTAGGGTGCGGCGGAGGTGTGAACGTTGGGGTGCATCACTTGCCCAATCCGTGTACTGGCCGATGGTGGCAGCATCTATTGACGTCGTATCCTTCCTGTAGGCTTCGTCGCGGCGTTCTGGCTCCTTTCATCATGCTCCGGATGAAAAGTTGATCTACATGATCGGGCGGTGGCGGCTATCAGTGGTCGTACCCTTCTGGGAGACACCATTTTGGAGTCCTGGCTTCATCGTTGTCGGTCACACCTCTTCATTGTGGTTCATGGTGGAGGTCTCCATCGGCTCCAAACGGTCTTTTTCGCATATGTGTAGTTAGTTTGGTAGTCGGTGGGGTGGTGTGTTAGTGCCTGACACCTTTGTATCTTGTCTTGCGTGTGTGTTGTGTGCGGTGGTGGCGTGTGTTTATATCGGTCTACACGGTTGTAATGCGGTGATGGTTGCTTTATATAATATAAAGCGGGGAACCCCTTTTTCGTCATAACCGATGGTAGACATTATAGTGCCACAGATGTATTGCACACAAGCACTATACATGAGGAATTTCCCAACGTGTTCAACCAAACCAGCAAACTTACATTAAATTACTAGATAATCGTCTACTGTATCGGAGAAGGGGAAAAAGAACCCTGAATTTTCGTTCGTTATGGGAAATATGACACATAATAACCAAAATAGCATACGGCATCATATCAGAGTGATCAAAAAAGATATTGTTGATTATTCATAACATTGAAATACATTCATGGCTTACGGACACACAGCGGCGTGACATATTCTCCATTTATTTTATAGATATAAGGATGCTCGAGATATTCAATCAAATCCTTGATTTATGCACTAATCCTCTGTGTAATCAACAAATGTCTGACTTAGTTGTGGCTGTTCTCCCAAAATTGAGCCTGGAGATAGTCTATTGTATTCTTTTCCACCTGAAATGCCTTGGCAAGAACATCATATGATATTGGTGGGTCCGATCCAAACACTGCATTGGCAATTGTGATAGCCCCTGGGTTCTGGCTGCTGAGCGCGGCAATTGCAATAGCGGGCTGGTGGGGGTTGGGGTTGAATTGGAAGTGGATGAGCCCCACGGGGAAGACAAACACATCACCTTTGTTGAGCATCTTGGAAAGGAACTTGTTTCTGTTGGGGGCGGGCTGGTTGGATGTGACAAAGCCAACATATAGTGTCCCCTCGAGCACCGTGAGGATCTCAGTGGCGCGAGGGTGCGTATGTGGTGGGTTCTGACCCAAGGGAGCATAGTCGATGCGCGCAATTGAGATGCCGAGGGTGTTGAGTCCAGCAATCTGCATGACGTTGATCAAAGTGACGTTGGATCCAACCTTGTTGGTCACCCTAGGCTTGTCGAGGTTGGCTGCCTTGAAGAAGTCGTCTGCGTTAACTTCCATCGGGTTCTTGCAAACAAACCCATTGACACGCACTGGGTGCCGAGAGGAGATGTAACATTTAAGGTTAGATCTTACAAAGTCGTTTTCTTGGATATAATTTTCAGAATCTGATTGCAACATACGTATCTAGTGATAACATCACATGAAACCATGAAGTGCGTAGTACCTGGTGAATGCAGGTCGGCGACGCAAAAGTCCTGGAGTGGGCTAGGATCAGAGGCAGTGGCCTGCCATGAGACCAGTGCAAGAAGAGCAGCAAAGAGAAGGATGGAAGAGGATGATGCCATTTGAGTTTAGTTTCTTGGGCTCTTCTTTTCTCTTGTGTTCCTCTTTGTGTTTGTTGCCTGAGTGATGCTTTGAGCATGCAGGGGTTGTATGTGTTTATATAGGCGCAGTGAGGCGTGTGCGAACTCGGGAGCAATAGACATAGTCAGGTGGAACCGACCAACAGATTGAAATGGTCTCGGGCTGCTGATTAAACTATTTTGCATAAATGTTTTCCCTTCAAATGAAGCAATGCAGCGTATACAGATAGATAAAGGAACTCTATGTGATGTACGACTGAGTAGTAACGATGATTGTTTCTCCATTTAACCCGAGTCTCAACAATGCATGCAGGGCTAATTCCAGGGAAATTCACCACCCGTCGCCATTATTAATGAAGGAAAATATTTATAAACAAGAAATATCCGGCAAGAGAAACAAATGAATTCCACAAGTTTAATTATATATCTAAATATCCTGTGTTTCTATCATACTATCATATACCTGGTCATAGTCTGAACTGGTTCCCGCGAAATCAGTCAAAGAGAGCAGTTGAGAAAAGCCAAGTTATACAAGGCAAACAATTATTTTCTAGCTTGATGCCGACATAGACAAAGTTACCTACTCTTACGTGAGCCTGATACATATAGAGTGACTACTACTCCTGTTCGCTCCACAAGTTGATATAGTATTATGTGTGCTATCTAGCTTTTGGAACTACGAAATTATATATTTGCCAATAGATTTGTCATGAAATTCCAGCAACATAAGACGACAGAGTAGTAAACGGATTCGTAGCAGCCCCTGTTTGTTATCATCATGTCAATCCGATATTTACTTGGTCAGATGTCTCTCGAAGTGGTTGAGTACTTACAGGAAGAAGCAACGACATTAATGGACGAAGTACCAAACCAAAAGGAGAGATGATACAAATGCCATGACGATGGAGAGCAGGAAGTTTCCATACGATCTAAGCAAGACTAGTTAACATCTTCTAGCGAAGAGTTTTATCATGCATGACCAGTTCAGTGTATAAACCTAGCCTTCCTGACTAGCTTCATGGCACCAGACCTCACCTGCTTCTTTTGCTAGAGTAAATAGTGCATCGAATGACTAGACTAGGCCAAGCGGCCACTCATAAACAGATTAATTTATTGGAGGTGTCTGTTGGCAGATTTAGTATAGAAAAAAAGTTTCCAGATGATTTAATTGCTTCTATCACAAGCTTATTACAAAGAAACAACTCAAATATTAATTGTTTTTTTGGGACTCAGATATCTACAATAGTTTTTCTGGAGAATGATCAATCAAACTTACAAGACTTTGAACCCAAAGGAAGCTAAAACAGAACAATGAGGAAAAATAGAACTAATGACAACCACAACAACAAGTTTCATAGCAAAGGAAGCGTAGACTACTTCTTAGATGCACCAGAAAGACAGACCACAAGAACGACTCCTGGAAGCAACTTTTGCACATTCAACTTGAACATTGCAACCTCTGAGCACATTAACATATAATCATCTATTGGCTTTTGATTAAAGTTTTGCACAAACTTCTCAAGTTTTCTTTTAATATGCCTAAGCGCTGTTGCATCATCTGGTGTATGTCTGAGTAGTAATTACGATTATTTATCCATCTCACCCAAGTCGGCGCAATGCATGGAGGGTTGGTTCCACGAAAAGTCACGACCCATCACCATAGTTTATTAGATATCACATACTTGGTCATGGTGAGAACTGGTGCGCACGAGGTCAAGGAGGAGTTGAGAAAAGACAAGTGATGCAAAGCAATCGTTTTCTACCTAGACAATGTCATCTGCTTAGATTTATCCACTCTCCCTTCTTTTAAGTTGCTTCAGAATGCGTGCAACCAAGCTTTTCAAGCTGTGGCCACTAACATAATCAAACTATATATTTGTCACCGGATTTTTCATGACCAAAACTGTGCACAAGATATGGCATGGGATAAAAAGGACATACACGTACTTATACGTTTATAGATGTGTGTTAGCAGCTTAACATACATATGATTAGAAAGCACGGTTGGAGATATAATGGAATATCTTACCATCCTCCAAGAAAAATAAACAGAGAAACTAGGCAATATGAGTCACCTAGTGATATAAAAAAATTTAAGGTTGCAGGTTGACGCAGTAGTTAAAGGATTGTGTCAATGAGGACGAAGACACGCACGCATAAACAATGATGGTAGAGAGCAGAAACAATTCACATGATCTTAGTAAGAGTAGTTAACATCGTCTTGCTAAGAGAAGTTAGGTGGTCTCGGCGCGAGAAAGTCCAATGTTTCTTCCAGGTGGTGTGTGGTTGAATGTCGTCGTCGGTCCTGCTTGAGTCTTCAGGTGGTCCACCCTCTCTTGTGCTTCCTCTCAGCGTGTTTGGCTTGGTTTGCCACGCTTTCTTTAATCATCTTGTATGATGATTTGCTCAACACCATGTATTGTTCAGCCAAGCGGCCGAAGTTCGTTTTGTGATAAAATTCTTCTATGACAGGCTTGTTACAAAGAAACAACTCATATAATATTCATTTTTGGGCAGTTTAGGTAATAATCGTTTCTTTTGTGTATTTATGCATGTTTTTTGTATGTATGCTGGACCTAATTTTTGGAACCTGGTGTCCGGTGTGCCCAGTTTCTAACACTTAGTAAAGATCATATTTTTAGTTCTCAACTTAAGAAAAAGAAAAATAATACACATAAGTATTTTGATAAAACGGGACACCTCATCAAATTTCAATTAAAGCAACTGTCAATCGAACTTACAAGAGTTTGAACCAAAAGGAAGCTAAAATATTACATGCGGGAGCCGTAAATTTCTTATTGCATGCACCAGAAAGCGAGAGAGCAGAACAACGATTCCAGGCTGCAACCTTTGCACATTCAACTTTCACATTTAAATCCTGAGAACAATCGGGCTCCAACCATCGCATACTTCTCATGTATTATAAGATAATCCTAGGTGTTCAACCCTAGGATCAAACATATACTGGATTACCAGATAATCATGTATTCTTTCTTTTTTACGTAACCATCTATTATTTCGGAACAAGGGGAAAAGAACCCAAAATATTTATGAGAAATATGACACATTAGAACCAAAAAAAATATGAGATCATATCCGTGTGATAAACAACGATATTGTCAATTATTCTGAAGGTAGAAGTACATTCACTCATTACAGACACGGAATGGAATGGCATATGCTCCATTTATTTTATAGATTAGGATACATATCTAGAAACTCAAACATGTCCTTAATTTGCGCACTGGTCTTCTGTGTAATCAGCCAACCTTTCACTTAGTTGTGGCTGTTCTCCCAGAATTGAGCCTGGAGCCAGTCTATTGTATTCTTTTCCACCTGAAACGCCTTGGCAAGAACATCATCGGATATTGGTGGGTCTGACCCAAACACTGCATTGGCAATTGTGATAGCCCCTGGGTTCTGGCTGCTGAGCGCGGCAATTGCAACGGCGGGCTGATGGGGGTTGGGGTTGAATTGGAAGTGGATGAGCCCCACGGGGAAGACAAACACATCACCTTTGTTGAGCACCTTCGAGAAGAACTTGTTTCTGGCTGGGGCGGGCAGGTTGGATGTGACAAAGCCAACGTATAGTGTCCCCTCGAGCACTGTGAGGATCTCAGTGGCGCGGGGGTGCGTATGTGGTGGGTTCTGGCCCAAGGGAGCATAGTCGATGCGCGCGATTGAGATGCCGAGGGTGTTGAGTCCGGCAATCTGCATGACATTGATCAAGGTGACGTTGGAGCCAACCTTGTTGGTCACCCTAGGCTTGTCGAGGGCGGCTGCCTTGAAGAAGTCATCAGCATTGACCTCCATCGGGTTCTTGCAAACAAATCCATTGACACGCACTGGGTGCATAGAAGAGATGTAGAGGGTAAGCTTAGGTATTACAAGAAAGCTGTTTTAACATGCATATAATTTTCAGAAATTTATTTCAACATATGTATTTGGTGATAGCGGGACAGGAAAGCATGAAGTAAGCAGTACCTGGTGATTGCATGTCGGCGACACAAAAGTCCTGGAGCGGGCCAGGATCGGATGCAACGGCCTGCCATGAGACCAAGGCAAGAAGAGCAGCGAGGAGAAGGAAAGAAGGGGAGGATGCCATTTGATTTCAGCTCCTTTGGGTCTTCTTTTCTCTTGTGTATTCCTGTTGTATTTGTTGGGTGAGTGATGCTTCCAATATGCAGGGATGTATGTGTTTATATAGGCGTGGCGAGCAGTGCAAACTCGTGAGCAACGGACATAGTCAAGTGGAACCGATCAACGGATAGAAATTGTCTTTGGCTGCCCACTAGATTATTCTGCATGAACTTTTCGGACATGGTCAGCCATATTCAAATCTTTGATATACTATAATCAAAGTTCCCTTTTGAGATGCCAAAGCGACACTTTTTTCTCTTTAATAAACAAAGAAGCAAATTAAGGTACTCCATCTGAATTTTTTTTTGAAAGGTACTCCATCTGATGCACCTCTTAGTAATAATTACTGTGAGTATTAATTTTGATTGTGTCAAACAAGGAAGAAATCGTGGCACGTGGATCCATGCATTAACGCACCTAATACCACTACTATATGTAACAGCCCCTGTCATGATCACGTCAACCAGATATACAGTTGCCTGGTCAAATTTCTCTCCAAGTGGTTGATTACTTTCAGGAAGAAGCAACGACATTAATGGACGATGGAGAGCCAGAGTAGTTAACATCTTCTTATTAAATGAAGGATCACGTTTGCTGCTATAGAAACATATGAAGTTAGTGCCTGCAAAGAGGAGATGTATAAATATACAGATCTAAACGGAAAGACATCTCACTAAATGTGCATTTTTTGTCGCATCCAGTTATCATGAAAATATCGACAAGATGATCTTCAGCCAGCAAGTAATATCAGAATGGTCAGCAGTTACAGATAAAAAGATTCTACTGACATCTACAGAATTGTGTAGTGTACTGGTCACACACTCACACAGGTCAAAAAGCATTGACATACAGGAGCTCTCACTACCAGTGTTAGAAATTTTAAGTAAATAAGTATAGCAAACGTCTCGAGGTACTGCCAGACAGCAGGTAGGTTATTTCTCTGCACAGACAAAAGTGTGTCATTTGAGTGACCTTGCACTGCAGTAAAATAGCAATTATGCATGGAAAATAAATTGATCACTAAATGTTCTGGATCCTTAGGAATTTAAACTCAAGAAACGTTTGCATTATACACAATTGCATAAAATAGGAATTATGCATGGAAAATAAATTGATCTCTAAATGTTCTAGATCTCTAAATGGGTCTCTAAATGTTCTACGTCCTTAAGAATTTAAGATCTAAAGAGAAAAACTAAGACTATTCGACCTGTTTGAAACTAGGGGCTTAGCTATGTGGAGTGTGAGTCTTCCGAGATGCGCAAAGGACCAAGCCGACGACAACCAGGGAAAATGAGAATTATGATATACTTGGTCATTGTAAGAACTGCTGAGCACGAGGTCAGTCAAAGAGCAGCTGAGAAAAGCCAAGTCATGTTTTTTTTTAAAGGAGGATAAACCCCTGTCTCTACATCACTACGATGCAGACAGACATTTATTAATAAAGCCAAGTCATGTAAGCCAATCGTTTTCTAGCTGTAGGATGACAGAAAGTCACCAACTCATGCGTGGGCTTCTAAAGACGTGGAGTGACTACTACACATGTTCCTCCAGAAATTGCTATATGATGTGTGCGATCGAGCATTTCAAACAATGAAATTGTCCCTTTTCAAAAGAAAAAAAAAGTCTATGAAATTGTAGATTTGCCAATAGATTATTTGTCATGAAATCCAGCAGCATAAGATGACACAGTAGGTAGCAGACTGTGGCAACAAGCGGAAGAAATCAAGGCGCGTTGATCCATGCATGAATCCACATAATACACCTGCTATTTTGCAGCTGCCCCTGCTAGCATCACGTCAATCAGTTTTCTTTTTAGAAAGAGGAGGATAACCCCATCAACCAGATATTTACCTGGTCAAATTTCTCTCGCAGTTGTTGAGTAATTATAGGAAGAAAGCAAGGATCTTAATGCTTAGTGGACGTTCCTAGCTAACCAAAAGGAGAGCTATGAAGATGGAGCTTTTTTTTATTTTTTTGAAAAGGGGGAACAAGCTATGAAGATGGAGCTGAGCAGGAACTTTTCATATGATCTTAGTAAGAGTAGTTAGTTTCCACCTTGCTACGATTCAATCATGACCAGTTCATTGTAAATATAAATCTAAGAATCAGACCACACCTGCTTCTTTTTTGGAGTAAACAGGACTCATAAACTGATTAATTACTTGGAAGTGTTTGTTTGAGTTTCCATACACTAGTCATCAACCCTGTGCCTTCGCACGGGCAGTGATTTTGGAAAAACAACATTTTGTAAAACATCGCACAATTCTGTGGTAATGTAGTCATCGTCTCGTCCACCCGATGCCACCGCGCACCTCCGGTACGAGCCGCCGCTCGCTGCCACTGCAGCAACCCGCAGTCCCATGCGCCGCCGCACCGCGTCTCCGTGCCAGGGGCCACTGCGCCTCCACGCTCGTCGCGCCGAGCTGCAGCGGCCTCTGTGCCACCATGCAGGTCCTCAACGACCCCCTCGCCTTCGTGACCGCAGTGCTTGTCGTGCGTCGCCGTCACCACGTGCTCTCCATTGCGCTGCAGCCGAGACCTCCATGTCCGCCACGGATGCCACCGCGCGCCACGGCCCCGAACTTGGTAGCTCTGATGCCAATTGATGGGTTCAAGCCCTAGCTCTCTCTCTCTCTCTCTCCCTCTCTCTCTCTCTCACGTAGTTCTCGCACTCTCTTGCTGCCCTCTCGCGGTGATTCAGGCACACGAACGCCCGCCGCACAAGAAGGAGAACAGGGAGACAGTGACACGGTGATTTCCGGCGCACGAACGCCCGCCGCACATACGGCACTTTCCTTCAACACGAATTGAATCCGCAGCAGCACAGGTGAAGGTATATATACGCACGCACACGCCCGCCGCACAGGTGAAGGTACAGGCTGGACGTATGACGAGGGTGCGGGATGGTTCAGGCGAAAGTTCGGCACCTCGACGCTGGTGGAGGTGATGTCTTGGTAGTCACGTCCATCTTTGGATCGTCGTCATTGTTCTCCCACAGCCGACGCGATGGTGGCGGCGCAGTGCGTCATGACCCTCTTGGGTTCGTCATCGGTGAGTGTAGTCTTTCAGTCGCGGTGGCGTGTTCAGAATGGTACGGAGATCCACCGTATTGCTTGCACCTATCTTGTACATGCAGCAATGACCTCCTTTCGTCATCTCTGCTCGCTGGTAGGGTCAAAGCTCCTTGGTTTGGGCAGACGGTCCTCTCTAATAGCAGTTGGGTGGTGTCGACGTGACAGAGTCCAGCGTTTTCTTCAAGGTGGCATCTGGTTAAATGTCATCATCGGTCCTGGTTGAGTCTTCAGGTGGTCCCGCCTCTCCTGTGCTTCCTCTCGCGGCATGCTGGAGGCGTCTAATTGGGCACTTCTGGTGCTTGTTAGTGTGTTTGTCTTGGTTTGTCATGCTCTCTTTGATCATCCTGTATGATGATTTCCTCAACACCATATATCGTTCAGCCAAGCGGCCGAAGTCCGTTTTGTGATAAAATGCTTCTATGAGATGCTTGTTACAAAGAAATAACTTAAATAATATTCATTTTGGGGGTGTTAGGTAATAATCTATTCTTTTGTACATTTACGCGTGTTTTCTATATGTATGTTGGAGCAAATTTTTGGAATCTCGTCTCCGGTGTGCCCAGTTTCTAAAACTTAGTAAAAATCATATTTTTATCTCAACTTCAGAAAAACAAAAATAATGCTCATAAGTTTTTTGATAAAACGATCCACCTCATCAAAATTTCATTAAAGCAACCGTCAATTGAACTTACAAGATTTTTGAACCAAAAGGAAGCTAAAAATATTACAAGCAGGAACCGCAAATTTCTTATAGCATACACCAGAAAGCAAGAGAGCAGAACAATGACTCTAGGAGGCTACTTTTGCACATTCAACTTTCACATTTAAGTCCTGAGCACAATCGGGCTCCAACCATCGCATACTTCGCACGTATTGCAACATAATCCTAGGTGTTCAACCCTAGCATCAAACATATACTGGATTACCATATAATCGTGTATTGTTTCCTTTTTTTGACCTAGTCATCTCTTGTTTCGGAACAAGGGAAAAAGAGCCTAAAATATTTATTTTTTATTGAGAAATACGAAACATTAGAACCAAAAACGCATATGAGATCATATCAGTGTGCTAAAAATGATATTGTCAATTATTCAGAAGGTAGAAATACATTCACTCATTACAGACACAACAATGGGATGACATATGCTCCATTTATTTTATAGATTAGGATGCATATCTACAAACTCAAACATGTCCTTAATTTGCGCACTGGTCCTCCGTGTAATAAGCCAACCGTTTCACTTAGTTGTGGTTGTTCTCCCAGAACTGGGCCTGAAGCCAGTCTATTGTATTCTTTTCCACCTGAAACGCCTTGGCAAGAACATCATCGGATATTTGTGGGTCTGACCCAAACACCGCATTGGCAATTGTGATAGCCCCTGGGTTCTGGCTGCTGAGCGCGGCAATTGCAACGGCAGGCTTGTGGGGGTTGGGGTTGAATTGGAAGTGGATGAGCCCCACGGGGAAGACGAACACATCACCTTTGTTGAGCACCTTCGAGAGGAACTTGTTTCTGTTTGGGGCGGGCTGGTTGGATGTAACAAAGCCAACATACAGTGTCCCCTCGAGCACCGTGAGGATCTCAGTGGCGCGAGGGTGCGTATGTGGTGGGTTCTGACCCAAGGGAGCATAGTCAATGCGCGCAATTGAGATGCCGAGGGTGTTGAGTCCAGCAATCTGCATGACGTTGATCAAAGTGACGTTGGATCCAACCTTGTTGGTCACCCTAGGCTTGTCGAGGGCGGCTGCCTTGAAGAAGTCATCAACGTTAACCTCCATTGGGTTCTTGCAAACAAACCCATTGACATGTACTGGTACATAGAAGAGATTTATAATGTAAGCTTAGGTCTTACAAAGTTGTTTCGACTTGCATATAATTTCCAGAAATTCATTTCAACATATTTATTTGGTGAGAACATGATGAGGAACCGGATAGTACCTGGTGAATTCATGTCGGCGACACAAAAGTCCTGGAGGGGGCTAGGATCGGAGGCAGTGGCCTGCCATGAGACCAAGGCAAGAAGAACAGCGAGGAGAAGGAAGGAAGAGGAGGATGCCATCTGATCTTTTTCTCTCTCCTGTGTTTCTGTTTGTGATTGTGGCGTGAGTGATGGTTTGAACATGCAGGGATGTATGAGTTTATATAGCTGCAGCAAGCAGCGCCTGAAATCGTTAGCAATTGTAGACTTAGTCAAGTGAAACCAACCAACCAATTGAACTGGTCTCTTGCTGCTAATTAAACTACTGCATATACGCCCATTTAAGACACGTTTTCCCTTCAAAGAAGTAATGCAGAGTATACAGCCATATAAAGCTATTCTATGGTGATGTGCACGGCTGAGTAGTAATTATGAATGTTTCTCCATCTCACCCGAGTCGCCACAATGCATGCAGGGTCAATTTCAGGAAAATTCACCACCCATCACTATTAAGGAAAATATTTTTAAGAGAAGAAACATCTGGCAGTTTAATTCGATATCATATACTTGGTCATAATCGGAACCGGTGCGGACGAAACCAGTCAAAGAGCAGTTGAGAAGCCAAGTCATGTAAGGCAATCAATCATTTTCTAGCTTGATGCCGACATAGATGAAGTCACTTACTCACGCGTAGGCTTGATTCATGGGCGCATGAGTGACTACTACCCCTGTTCTTTTCAGTAGTTGATACAGAATCATGCGTGCAATCGACCTTTTCAAACTATGAAATTATATATTTGCCAATAGTTTTTTCATGAAATCCAGTAACAGAGGGCGACAGAGTTGTTAGCAGATTTGTAGCAGCCCCTATACGTTATCATCATGTCAGTGGGATATTTACTTGGTCAGATGTCTCTCGAAGTGGTTGAGTACTTGCAGGAAGAAGCGACCACATTAGTGGACAAAGTGCCCAACCAAAAGGAGAGCTGATACAAATGCCATGACGATGGAGAGCAGGAAGATTCCATATGATCTTAGCAAGACTAGTTAACATCTTCTTGCAAAGAGTTTTATCATACATGACCAGTTCAGTGTATAAATCTAACAATCTGGTTAGCCTTGCTGACAAAGTTAATGGCACCAGACCTCACCTGCTTCTTTTGCTATTGTAAATAGTACTCCCTCTGTAAAGAAATATAAGAGCTTTTAGATCTCTAAAGTAGTGATGTAAATGCTCTTATATTTTTTTACGGAGGGAGTACATACATTAAAAAGACTAGGCCAGGTGGCCAAGTTATAAACAGATTAATTTCTTGGAGGTGTGTGTTGTTGGGTTCAATAAGCTGCGGCGACGATCGACGCGGTGAGCGCGTGTGCGAGCGCGCGTGGACCGGGTCGAACACATCGGGATCGCGGCGGGGTTGCATGGGTAGGTGTGCGTTTGTGAGTGTGTGAGCCAGCGCGTGTGTGTGCGGGGCCGCGCGGTTCTGTTAGCGAGCAAAAGGGAGGGGTAGACCGCATCGGGCGCGCGGGGTGGCCGCGGCGGTCGCGTTCGGGCACGATGCGCGGGTGCGGCCAGAGCGCGCGGGGCATGGGGGAGTGGGGGAGCGAGTGGGTGCGAGGCGAGGCCTGGCATGTCAGTGCTCGTTGGCAGGTTGAGTTCGAGCTCGAGGTAAAGAACAAGCCGTATGTGCGGCTGGGGCGTTCGTGCGCCGGCAAACCACATGTGCCCTGTGTTTTCTCCTTCACCTTCCTCCTTTCTTCGTTGGTTCGTGCCACAGAGAGAGAGAGAGAGAGCTCCGAGAGAGGGAGAGGGAGAGGTATAGCTAGGGTTTAGGGTTTGGCGCCAACAATTGGCATCAGAGCTTCAGGTTGAGCAGCTCACCGGAGTCCATGGCGCTGGTTCCACACCGCGGCGGCGCGGGCAGATCGGTGTCCATGAACATGCTGATGCTCTCGTCAGAGAACTACACCATGTGGGCGATCAAGGCGCAGGCGATCCTTGATGCCTAGACGCTGTGGGAGGCGGTGGCGCCGACGAACGACGTGGCGGTCAACGGCAAGAAGTGCAAGACGGCGAGGGCGATGATCTTGGCGGGGCTGCCGGAAGATGTCCTGCTGCAGGTGGCGGCGAAACTCACTGCAAAGGAGGTATGGGACTCCCTCAAACTGCGTTTCGTCGGCGCTGAACGGGTGCGCACGGCGAGGAGGGCGACGCTGCACGGCGAGCTGGATCGGCTAAAGATGGAGGACGGCGAGTCCCTGGACGTCTACGCCGGGAGGCTGGCAGGGATGACGGCGAGGCTCGCGAGCCTGGGCGAGACGCTGAGCGACACCGAGCTGGTGAAGAAGCTCATGGAAACGGTGCCGGGCCTTCTCTTCCCTGTCGTCGCCGGGATTGAGCAGTTCTGCATGGCGGCAACAGGCGTGGTCGCTGCTACAAGTGCGGTGAGCGCGGCGACTTCAAGCACGATTTCCCAGAGCTGCGGAAGGCGCCGGCGGCGGAGCGGGCGCTACTGGCGGACACCGACGTCGAGGACAACGGCCTCCTCTAGGCCACGGCTTAGGGGGGTGTGTTGGGTTCAATAAGCCGTGGCGACGATCCGATGCGGTGAGCGCGTGTGCGAGCGCACGTGGATCGGGTCGAATACGTCGGGATCGCGGCGGGGTTGCGTGCGTAGGTGTGCGTGTGTGAGTGCGTGAGCCAACGCGTGTGTGCGCGGGGCCGCACAGTTCTGTTAGCGAGCAAAAGGGAGGGGTAGACCGCGTCGGGCACGCGGGGTGGCCGTGGCGATCGCGTTCGGGCACGATGCGCAGGCGCAGCCAGAGCGCGCTGGACGTGGGGGAGTGGGGGAGCGAGTGGGTGTGAGGCGAGGCCTGGCATGTCAGTGCTCGCGGGCATAAGACCCCGGATCCTCTTTGTAGCTCGTTGGTAGGTCGAGTTCGAGCTCGAGGTAAAGAACAAGCCGTATGTGCGGCTGGGGCGTTTCGTGCGCCGGCAAACCTCCTGTGCCCTGTGTTTTCTCCTTCATCTTCCTCCTTTCTTTGCTGGTTCGTGCCACAGAGAGAGAGAGAGGGAGAGGTAGACCTAGGGTTTGGGGTTTGGCGCCAACATGTGTTGGCAGTTTTAGTGTAGAAGGAAGTTTCCATTAGATGATTTAACTGCTTCTATCACAAGCATCTTACAAAGAAACAACTCAAATGATAATTGTTTTTGGGACTCAGATATCTACAATGGTTTTTCTGGGGAATGATCAATCAAACTTACAAGAGTTTTGAACCAAAAGGAAGCTAAAACAATACATCCAGGAAAAATGGAACTAACGGCAACCAAAACAGCAAGTTTCGTGGCAATGCAAACATAAACTATCTTTCATCGCCGGAAAGACAGACCACAAGAACGACTCCAGGAAGCAACTTTTGCACATTCAACATGCACATTGCAACCTCCGAGCACATTACCATATAATCATATGGTCATTTATTCGCTTCTGATTAAATTTTTGCATAAACTCCTCAAGTTTCCTTTTAATATGCCTAAGCGTTACTGCATCATCTGATGTACGGCTGAGTAGTATATTATGATCATTTATCCATCTCACCCAAGTCGGCACAATGCTTGCAGGGCTGGTTCCATGAAAACTCACCACCCACCACCATAGTTTATTAGATATCATATACTTGGTCATTGGTGAGAACTGGCCCTCACGAGGTCAAAGAGCAGCTGATAAAAGCCAAGTGACGTAAAGCAATCGTTTTCTACCTAGACAAAGTCACCTGCTTAGCTTTATCTACTCCCTCGCTTCTTTTCAGTTGCTACAGAATGCGTGCAATCAAGCTTTTCAAGCTGTGGCCACTAACATAAGCAAATTATATATTTGTCACTGGATTTGTCATGAACAATACTGAGCACAAGATATGGCATGGGATAAAAATAACATACACATAATTATACATTCATAGATGTGTGTTAGCAGCTTAACATACATATTATTAAAAAGCATGGTTAGAGATATTATGGAATATCTTGCCGTCCTCCAAAACCAAGGGAAAAAATAAACAGAGAAACTTTGCAATATGAGTCACCTGGTGTTATACAAAATATTAGGTTGGAAGGTGACGTCGTAGTTAACGGATTGTGTCAATGAGGAAGAAATCAAGGTGCGTCATTCCATGCATGAATGCACCTAATACACAACTATTATATGTAGCAGCCCCTGTTATCATCACATCAATCAGATATTTACTTGGTCAAAATTTTCTCAAAATGGTTAATTACATTAATCCACGCACACATAAACAGTGACGATAGGGAGCAGAAACAATTATATGATCTTACTAAGAGTACTTAACGTCCTCTTGCTAACAGGTTGATCATGATCCATTTCAATGGGTAAATCTGACAATCTAGTCGGCATTTCTTGTGTAGGCTCATGACACACCTCGCATGCCTCTTTTGTTAGTGTAAACAGCACACCTAGTGACTTGGGCTGGGTGGCCACTCATAAACTGATTAATTTCTTGGAGGTGTGTGTGTAGTTCTGATACAGAAAATATGTTTCCATCGGACAAATAAAATGCATCCAGAAAGAAGAAGAAGACAGGCCCCAACATCATCCTGGTGGACGACATGAGAGGCTATCTCCGCCGCCGGCCCTAGACCCACGCAGTCTCCGCCTCCCTGGTAGCCATTGTTCGGCACTACGCCGAGCAAAGCCCCGGGAGATGGTAGGTGCTAGTGGGATGCCCCTTCTCTCCGCTCCACCCCGTCCTCTTTGTGGGCTAAACGTAGCACCTCACGCCACCGCCGCTGCTATCCCTCGCCTTCGGAGGTGAGCCGCCGACCTGAGATTTCGTGGCATGCCTAGTGGGGTCATGGGTCATTTGGTTTGTGCGTGGATCGGGGAACTCTACCTGGAGCCGGGCCTCTCCCAGATCAGCCAGCATCGTGGTCGTTGACCTGTGAGGGGTGATTGCGGTGAGACGGGACGTAGCTTCCCATAGCCTCTCATGGGTGAGGTTCCACTGCAGGTGAGATACTCCTACCCCCACCTAGAATGGTCAGGTGGGTTTGTTGGCGATCTTAGGCCCGACTGGATCTGGTCATGGTCGTGGACTTGGACCGGGTCGAGCCTCGCTATGGTTTGATGGCCTTCTCCGGTGACCTCGTACCAACATCTTGGTGACGAGGCATGGGTTTGGGGTGTCATACGTTGAGGTGATGGCTCTGGACGGCAGGCTAGACTTCTGGCAAGTGTGCGGGACGGTCCAAGCGAAATTTCTGCGCATCGACGCTGGTGGAGGCGATGTCATGGTAGTCACATTCCTCTTGGGGTCATCACCATTGTTCTCCCGCCATCCTAGCTCGGGGTGAAAACCCTCCGCCCCAGCGGACGTGGTTGTGGCAGTGCAATGCGTCATGACCCTCTTGGGTTCGTCATCAGTGAGTGTAGTCATCTTTCCATCGCGGTGTCTTGTTCAGAATGGTATGGCGATCCAATCGACCCTACCTCAAATTTGGTGACTTACCGTATTGCTTGCACCTATCTTGTACACGCAACAATGTCCTCCTTTCATCATCTCTACCCACCGGTAGGGTCAGCAATCCTTGGTTTAGGCAGAGGGTCCTCTCTTAGAGTAGTTGGGTGGTGTCGGTGCGATGAAGTCCAGGGTTTTCTTCAAGGTGGCATGTGGTTGAATGTCGTCGTCGGTCCAGTTTGAGTCTTCAGGTGGTCCAGCACTCATGTTCTTCCTCTCGGCGGCATGCCGGAGGCTTCTAATTGGGCAGTTCCGGTAGTTGTTAGCATGTTTGGCTTGGTTTGCCATGCTTTCTTTGATCATCTTGTATGATAATTTCCTCAACACCATATATCCTTCGGCCAAGCGGGCGAAGTGCATTTTGTGATAAAATGCTTCTATGACAGGCTTGTTAAAAAGAAACAACTCAAATAATATTCATTTTTGGGGGGTTGTGGTAATAATCTTTTCTTTTGTGTAATAAGCCCCACTCCCGCTGCCCTCTCGAGCTCCTTAAAAAATGCAGGCTTTCAGGCCTAAACATACTATATCTACCTGTGGGCCTATTGGGCCTTCTACGGGTCTGAATCGACCCATGAGTGGGTTTCTAGTCGTATTCAGGCCGTGGTGGCCCAATAGGTGGCGTTTTTTATTTTATTTTTCCCAGTTTATTTATTTTCATTTTTGGTTTATTTATTTTATTTTGTTTCTACTTACAACAAAATACTTATTTATTTTATTTTATTTTGTTTCTAATTACTTATTTATTTTATTTTATGATAATTCTTTTTGCTATTAAAGTTCCTAACAAAAAAAGTTCTTTATGAAAATTCTTTTTGCTTTTAATGATCTTGAACATAAAATACGTTGATAATTTTAGTTTCATAAATTTTATTTATGTTATTAAAGTTTATTTTATTTTTTTTCTACTTATATATTTTATTGAAGTTTATTTTATTCTGTTTCTAATTACTTATTTATTTTTTATGATATTTGTTATTTTCCATGCATTTACTGATTATTTTGAGCTATAAGACCCTGAAATTGAAAAGCAGTAGAAATGAACTCTGAAAAGGTTGAATGTTGGCATGGTATCATCATTTCACCCACATAGGATGTGCAAGAAAGTAGAAAGGGTTACGGCAAAAACTGGATGCACTTCGTGTACAAAACGGACAATCTGTTTCGAAGTATCAGGATTTCATACGGAAACTCGTCTGTTACAACATGCATTTCAAATGAACTACAAAAAGGTTGAAAGTTGGTATGGTATCATCATAATAGTTGTGGAGAGAAAGTCTTCACTTTTTTCGCTTGTGTGCTTTGCTTATTGCGCCGTAATCATGGATAATCTTCATCGTTTATTAGGATGCTTGGGTCAGCCTTGACTTTGAATGGAGGAATTTCATAAAACTTTTCATAATCTCCAGACATGTCTATCTTGCCCTCCACTCCCACAATGTCCCTTTTTCCTGAAAAAACTACGTGGCGCTTTGGCTCATCGTATGATGTATTCGCTTCCTTATCTTTTCTTTTTCTCGGTCTGGTAGACATGTCCTTCACATAGATAACCTGTGCCACATCATTGGCTAGGACGAACAGTTCGTCAGTGTACCCAAGATTGTTCAGATCCACTGTTGTCATTCCATATTGTGGGTCTACCTGTACCCCGCCTCCTGACAGATTGACCCATTTGCACCTAAACAAAGGGACCTTAAAATCATATCCGTAGTCAAGTTCCCATATGTCCATTATGTAACCATAATATGTGTCCTTTCCCCTCTCGGTTATTGCATCAAAGCAGACACCACTGTTTTGGTTGGTGCTCTTTTGATCTTGGGCGATCATGTAAAATGTATTCCCATTTATCTGTATCCTTTGTAAGTCAATACATTCAAAGATGGTCCCCTGGACAACGAGTACAACTCATCACAGACAGTGGTGTCACCTCTGAGACGTGTTTCCAACCAACTGCTGAAAGTCCTGATGAGTTTACATGTAATACAGTCGTCACACTGCTCCGGGTGTTTGGAGCGCAGACTGTTCTTGTGTTCATCTACATACGGGGTCATCAAGGTAGAGTTCTGTAGAACTGTGTAGTGTGCTTGAGACCAAGAATGCCCGTCCCTGCATATTATTGAGTCCGCTCCTAGCATGCCTTTTCCAGTCAGTCTCCCATCATACCGCGATTTAGGGAGACCTATCTTCTTAAGGCCAGGAATGAAGTCAACACAAAACCCAATGGCATCCTCTGTTTGATGGCCCATTGAGATGCTTCCTTCTGGCCTAGCACGGTTACGGACATATTTCTTTAGGACTCCCATGAACCTCTCAAAGGGGAACATATTGTGTAGGAATACGGGGCCCAGAATGACAATCTCGTCAACTAGATGAACTAGGACGTGCGTCACGATATTGAAGAAGGTTGGTGGGAACACCAGCTCGAAACTGACAAGACATTGCGCCACATCACTCCTTAGCCTTGGTATGATTTCTGGATCGATCACCTTCTGAGAGATTGCATTGAGGAATGCACATATCATCACAATGGCTAATCGGACGTTTTCCGGTAGAAGCCCCCTCAATGCAACCGAAAGCTGTTGCGTCATAATCACGTGGCAGTCATGAGACTTTAGGTTCTGGAACTTTTTCTCTAGAATATTTATTATTCCCTTTATATTCAACGAGAAGCCAGTCGGGACCTTCATACTGAGCAGGCATTCAAAAAATATTTCCTTCTCTTCTTTGGTTAGAGCGTAGCTGGCAGGACCTTCATACTGCTTTGGAGGCATGCCATCTTTTTCGTGCAAACGTTGCAGGTCCTCCCGTGCCTCAGGTGTATCTTTTGTCTTCTCATACATGCCCAAGAAGCCTAACAGGTTCACGCAAAGGTTCTTCGTCACGTGCATCACGTCGATTGAAGATCGTACCTCTAGCTCTTTCCAGTAGGGTAGTTCCCAAAATATAGATTTCTTCTTCCACATGGGTGTGCGTCCCTCAGTGTCATTCGGAACAGCTAGTTCACCGGGACCCTTTCCAAATATTATGTGTAAATGAAAGACCATAGCAAGTACGTGATCACCGGTACGAAAGGCGGGCTTCTTCCGGTGATCTGCCTCGCCTTTGAAATGCTTGCCTTTCTTTCGACATTGATGGTTGGTCGGGAGAAATCAACGATGGCCCAGGTACACATTCTTCCTACATCTGTCCAGGTATATACTTTCGGTGTCAGCTAAACAGCGCGTGCATGCGTGGTATCCCTTGTTTGTCTGTCCTGAAAGGTTACTGAGAGCGGGCCAATCATTGATGGTCACGAACAGCAACGCATTTAGGTCAAATTCTTCCCCATGTGCTCATCCCATGCATGTACACCTGTTCCATTCCACAGCTTTAAGAGTTCTTAAACTAATGGCCTTAGGTACACATCAATGTCGTTTCCGGGTTGCTTAGGGGCTTGGATGAGAATTGGCATCATAATGAACTTCCGCTTCATGCACATCCAAGGAGGAAGGTTATACATACATAGAGTCACGGGCCAGGTGCTGTGATTGCTGCTTTGCTCCCCGAAATGATTAATGCCATCCGCGCTTAAAGAAAACCATAGATTCCTTGGGTCACTTGCAAACTCAGCCCAGAACTTTCTCTCGATTTTTCTCCACTGCGACCCGTCAGCGGGTGCTCTCAACTTCCCGTCTTTCTTACGGTCCTCACTGTGCCATCACATCAACTTGGCATGCTCTTTGTTTCTGAACAGTCATTTCAACCGTGGTATTATAGGAGCATACCACAACACCTTCGCAGGAACCCTCTTCCTGCGGGGCTTGCCCTCAACATCACCAGGGTCATCTCGTCTGATCTTATACCGCAATGCACCGCATACCGGGCATGCGTTCAAATCCTTGTACGCACCGCGGTAGAGGACGTAGTCATTAGGGCATGCATGTATCTTCTCCACCTCCAATCCTAGAGGGCATACAACCTTCTTTGTTGCATATGTACTGTCGGGCAATTCGTTATCCTTTGGAAGCTTCTTCTTCAATATTTTCAGTAGCTTCTCAAATCCTTTGTCAGGCATAGCATTCTCTGCCTTCCACTGCAGCAATTCCAGTACGGTACCGAGCTTTGTGTTGCCATCTTCGCAATTGGGGTACAACCATTTTTTGTGATCCTCTAACATGCGATCGAACTTCAGCCTCTCCTTTTCACTTTCGCACTTTTCCCTTTCATCAACAATGACCTGGCGGAGATCATCATCGGGCACATCGTATGGTTCCTCTGGATCTTCAGCTTCCTCTTGATCTTCAGCTTCCCCCGTTGCAGCGGCATCATATTCAGGGGGCACATGGTTGTCATCGTCCTCCTCTTCTTCGCTGTCTTCCATCATAACCCCTATTTCTCCGCGCTTTGTCCAAACATTATAGTGTGGCATGAAACCCTTATAAAGCAGGTGGGTGTGAAGGATTTTCTCGTCAGAGTAAGACCTCGTATCCCCAAAATTAGGGCATGGACAACACATAAAACCATTCTGCTTGTTTGCCTCAGGCACTTCGAGAAAATTATGCAGGCCCTTAATGTACTCAGAGGTGTGTCTGTCACCGTACATCCATTGCCGGTTCATCTGCATGCATTATATATAATTATGTGTGTCAAAAGTAAGAAAATTAGACAAGTATGTATCTAAAGTAAGATTTTTTTTCTTTCAGAAAGAAGATAAGAACAAGAGGCTCACCACGGTGGTGCCGGCGACGAGATCGGCGCGGGTGATCGACAGCGGTGAAGACGAGGACGGGGCATGACGGGCCGCTAAACCTAGATAAATCTCGAAACAAATGGAGCTCGGAGGTCGAGCTTCGAGAGGAGAAAGCTTAACTAATGTGGCTCGGGCATTTCATCGAACACCTCATGTGCATAGGAGGTGAGCTAGAGCACCCAATGCCCTCCCCCTCGCCGGCAGCAAAAAACAGAGCACTGTGGAGTGCTATGCTCACCTGCGATTGGCTATATATGGGCAACTCATTGGTCCCGGTTCGTGGCTGGAACCGGGACAAAAGGCCATCCTTCTATCCCGGTTCCGGCCATGAACCGGGACCAATGGTTGTGGGCCAGGAGCGAGGCCCATTGGTCGCGGTTCGTGCCAAGAACCGGGACAAATGGGCCCAGACGAACCGGGACCAATGCCCATGAGGCCCCGGCCGGCCCCCTGGGCTCACGAACCGGGACACATGCCTCCATTGGTCCCGGTTCGTGGCAGAACCGGGACTAATGGGCTGGCCAGGCCCGAACAAAAGCCCCTTTTTCTACTAGTGTGATAAGCGAAACGTTCTTGTGGGTACACGGGAATTTCATATAGTCACTTTCTTCATGTTGGTTTGATTTGTGTTCCCTACTTTGATAATTTCATACGTGGGTGGACCGGTGCTTCGGTGTTGTTCTTACTTAAACAAACCTCGTACTTATGATTAACCCCCTCGCAAGCATCCCCAACTACGAGAAAAGTATTAGGATAAAATCTAACCATAGAATTAAACATTTGGATCCAAATCAGTCCCTTACGAAGTAGCGCATAGACTAGGGTTTAAGCTTCTGTCACTCTCGCAACCCATCATCTAATAACTACTCCATAATGCATTCCCTTAGGCCCTAATTAGGTGAAGTGTCATGTAGTCGACATTCACATGACACCACTAAGGGAATCACAACATGCATATCATCAAAATATTGAACACATATCAAGTTCACATGATTACTTGCAACAAGATTTTTCCCGTGACCTCAAGAACAAAAGTAACTACTCACACATGATAATCATGCTCAAGATCAGAGGGGTATTAAATAGCATAATGGATCTAAACATATAATCTTCCACAAAATAAACCATATAGTAATCAACTACAAGATTTAATCAACACTACTAGTCACCCACAAGCACCAATCTATGGTTCCGGTACAAATATTGAACACGAGAGATGAACTAGGGTTTGAGAAGAGATGGTGATGTTGAAGATGTTGGTGGAGATTGCCCTCCCCAAGATGGGAGAGTAGTTGGTGATGATGATGACAATGATTTCTCCCTCCGGGTGGGAAGTTCCCCTGGGGGAATCGCTCCGTCGGAGGGCAAAAGTGGTCCTGCCCAAGTTCTGCTTTGAGACGGCTGCGCTTCATCCTAAAAGCCCTCTCCTAATTTTGTAGGTCAAAATGACATATATACCAGAAGAGGGGCAACAGAGGTGGGCCGAGGAGGGCACAACCCACCAGGGCGTGCCAGGGGACCCTGGTGCGCCCAGGTGGGTCCCCTCTGGTAGTTGTTTGCTCGAATAATTCTTATATATTCCATAAAAAATCTTCGTTATGTTTCATCTCATTTGGAATTGTGTAGAATAGGTGGCCTGACATAGCTTTTTCAGGTCGAGAATTTTAGTTGTCGGTATTCCCCTTCTTTGTGTGAAACTTGCATATTTTGATAGAAAAGGCATTAGAATTACTCTAAAAAGAATTATCATGCATAAAAAAATTATAAATAACAGTAGGTAAACATGATGCAAAATGGACGTATCAACTCCCCCAAGCTCAGACCTCGCTTGTCCTCAAGCGAAAACTGATATCGAAAAAACTGTCCACATGTTCAGAGAGAGAGAGAGAGAGGTGTCGATAAAAACAAAATACGGACATATAAGCATCATGTATATTATTAAAACAACAAAAAACTTTACTATAGAACATTTATCAGAAAACTTTTATCATAAACTTATCATGAACAAGTAATAATTCATCACAACATCGAAGTATAAAGCATAAACTCTATTGAAAATCAACAAACTATGTTCTCAGTCAACTTTGCAACTACAATTCATCATCTTTTAAGGAAGGGTCACGTATCGGAGCCTTTTGGCAAGTCCACATACTCAACCATCAAATAGTATTCTATAATTGCTAGCACTCACCGCATACACATGAGCAAAAAGTTTCAACCGGACACATAGAAAGATAGGGACTTATAGTTTCGCCTTCCAACGTATTCACCTCAAGGGTGATATCAACAATAATAACTCATGTCAACCCATGTCCAACTAGATATATGTGCCTAGATCTTTCCTCGCCACATGGTGCTTCCCAAAAGAGAAAATAAAAAGGAATAGAGAGATATTTTGACTCTTGCATAAAAGTAAATACGCAAAAGTTAAGGATAGGCCCTTCGTAGAAGGAATCAGAGGTTGCCATGCGCTTTTTGGTTGTACGCTCAATCACTTAGTGCAAAAGAACATCACGTTATATTGCCCCTTCTAATAGCAACCTTTATTACGCAGTATGTCGCCTTTATTATTTTGCCATCACAAGTTCGTACAATGCTCAATTTTCTCCTACACTAAATGATCTAACACATTTAGAAGCAATTTTTATTGCCTTATTGCACCGATGACAACTTATTTGAAGGATCTTACTCAATCCATAGGTAGGTATGGTGGACTCTCAAAACAAGATTTGGTTTAAGGGTTTTGGATGCACAAGTAGTATCTCTACTTTGTGCGGAATTTTTGGCTAGCAAAGATGGGGGGCAAGCACCACATGTTAAAGGATCTATGACAATATAACTTCCATGTGAATATGAACAAACCGAAATCATTATGTTGTCTTCCTTGTCGAACGTAAACAATTTTGGCATATAATATTTTGATGGGGGCTCGCAATCATAAAAGATATCCAATATAGTGTATTTGCATGTGAATCTTCTCTTGCCTTATTAATTCTTTCATGAATTGCATCATTGACCAATCCTATGTTTGTAAATCTCCAATATTATCTACTTATACTCTTCCTTATGTGATGTCATTACATACCATAAGATTCGCATATGATATTTTTCATTTATTTCCTTTCTTTTTTTATTGAACATGAAAATAAAGAAAGCAAAACTCAAACTAAACTTGATAATATATCTAGCACCCGATTACAAGGATATAACACCAAGTAAGCACTCGGAAAGAAAGGATAGAACTAAACTTTTCTTAAACTAAAGCAAAAGATAACTAAGGATCGAACTAAGATAAGTAAAGGCAGAAGATAGTGGAGGTGATACGATACCGGGGCGCCTCCCCCAAACTTGGAACAAGCCAAGGGGAGTGCCCATACCCGATACTTAAGTCACCTTTGGTGATGAAGAAGCTGGTGGTGGAGAAGTAGTCGCGATCTTATCTTTAGGTTTCCGTGGCAGGGCTCACCATCATAAGAGGAGTGAGTCTCACGAGTCCTGCAACTAGCAGCCAAACTCATACCTTTAACCCTTGCCTCATATTCAAAGACTTGGTTTTGAAGATTGTAGATCTGGCTTTGGAGAAAGTTGATTTTCTTGTTGAATGTGAAGACGGTGTCCATCATGGACTTGCCATCCACCTTGAGATCACGGGTGTAGTCCGCGATCCCGAGGTGATTGGTATTGAGTCCACGTTCCACCATCCCCTTGCACTTGAAGACCTCCTGCTCCATAGATTTGAGCCTGGCCTCGACGGTTCCCGTCCCTTTGGGGCCCTACACATCACGGATGTGGAGCACCCCCTCACGCATATCGATAGCTCGAGGGTGCTGCATCACCTCCCACAAATATGGGTTGATGACGTTCTCGAAGAACTTGTCCTTGGAGGAGCTTGAAGCGGCCATGGTGAATTAGATCGATCAGAAAATAGCGAGAAAAGAAAACAGAAGATTTCTCCGCAATTCATGGTAAATAGGTTTGGGGGTATATAAAGATTTTCTTATCTTGGGAAACAATCAAACAGGAGAAAAACGGAGTCCAGAAGGTACCCGAGGTGGGCACAACCCACCTGGGCGCGCCTGGCTTGCCAGGCGCGCCATGGTGTCTTGTGCCCACTAGGGGTGCCTTCCTGGTTGTTTCTTATTTCCCTAATTTTTAATATATTCCAAAACTGATAAAAAAATTTTGCGGATTTTTCGGAGTCTGTTACTTACCGTATCACATACCTCCTCTTTTTTCATGATTCTGGAGTGTTCTAGAAGGTTTCTTTTATGTGTTCTTCCAGTGTCATAGTTTGGATAATATTTCTTTCAACATTAACTAGCAAAAGGGCCCGTGCGTTGCAACGGGAGAAAAAAATATAATCTTCAACGGTCATGACCACATTTTGTTGCATCAGCAAGATACACTATCACTCTCAATTTCCTGAAATCATGCCATTTTTTTAAACTCGTGCACATATTGGAAATCGTAAACATTTCTCAAATTTGTGGACACTTTTACAAATTTCCAAACATTTTCTAAAATCAAGAACATTATTTGATTCATCAACACTTGTATAATATTTTAAAACATTTTTTAAAGTGTCAACAATTTTTTAAACAATTTCCTTGAATCGGTGAACATTTCTAGAATCGACGAACATTATTTTAGAAATTGGTGGAAATTTTTTTGAAATCCATGAACATTTTCCTAAATGCATAATCATTTTTGAATCAACGAATATTTAATGAATGAATAAACTATTTTGTAAGTCATGAACAGTTTTTGAATTTTAAGGATATTTTTCCATTCATAAAGATTTTTTGAATTGGCGAAATTCTGTTCAATTTCATTACAATTTTTTAATACATGAACCTTTTATAAAAATCATGAACATTGCGGATTTCCTGAACATTGGTTTTCAAAATTTGGAACATTTTTTGAATAACCATACATTGTTTTACAAAATCATGAACATTTTTTGACTCAACAAACATTTTTTGATTTATTAAACTTTTTATTTCAAAATTATCATTTTTAAAAAATTTCGGACCTTTTTTGAATTCCCTAATTATTTATGATGTATATTGAGAATATAGTAACTTCTGCCAAGAAAATAACTCTAGAAAATCATGCACTTGCACTCACCTTCGCACAGTATTTTTTCTGTTCCTGCTATACATCGCCTTGTATGTGTTCAGATTGTGTTTTTTTATATGAAGGCAATTAGGTGTTGATTCCATTGATTAAGGAGAGTGTTCAGTACATTGAAATCCACTACAAGGAAAGGTGAAAATACAAAGATAATAAAGAACTCTGGTTCAAGAAAATTATTTATAGAGTATAGTTTTGCTTGCTCGAAGCTTGCTGCAATTGGAAGAAATCCACATATAGCTTGTTCTCTGCGAAACTTTGCAAGGCATCGACGCTATCCGTTCAACAATTATCTCCCCCCCCCAAAAAAAAAGTAGTATTCTCATGTGGTCCTACCATGAATTTAGAAATCTGTAGAGAGCCGCATGATTGTTTAGTACTCCAAAAGAATTAAATGTGCCATGGTAATTTAAATTTTTAAACATGCTTTTGCATACGCAATGACGATATGCTCCATTATATCCATTGAAGTAGTGACAAACTGGTTTCTGTAGCCTGTTCAAAAAAAGGGCAATGAATTCTTAGCTCAAGTGTAGGATGAGAAAAATGAGACTGGCATCCACTGATGTGATAGTAGGCAAGATGAATATGTGTTGCTTCTGTTGGAACCAAACCCTTAGCCATGGAATGCATCATCAGTTTACTTACACTATGAGGAAAAATATTAAAAGCTTTTGGCATAAAAACCTGCAATATATTTCTCACTTCTACTGGAAAAACATGTCTAGATGAGCGATATGTCTATGCAAAATTCAGGTAGCAACAGCGATAGCAAAATTTAGCTACCACAAAGTTCAGCTAGCACCAACAATGGCAAAATTCAGCTAGGAGTGAAGCCCCACATCATCGCTATGTCATTCTCCTTATCACAGCCCGACCGAGGCCGTGGCAATGGAGAGAGAAAAATCGCATGGGCCTATCCCAATAAGTATGACTGAAAACCACCACAGGTCCCGATCCCATTTTTTCACAGGACGCGCTTCAAGCACAATTTCCTCAGCTACCTATATAAAACTACCATCAAGGCTGCCAGACAACACATAAGCTCCTTTTTTTTGGAACATCACACATGTCTTGTTAAGAGGAAATGGGCAATAGCACCACCAAGTAAATCAATCTCGAAAAAGAAATAAAGTTTCCATACGTATTTACTGAACTGTGTTACACAAATGTACGTCAGGTCCCTTCCCTATAGTTTCATACTGGAGAACAATGATGTCCTACAATCATCAAAATGGTGAGGTTAATTTACAAAAACTAACTTTTTTGTTATGATGAAACCTTCTAACTGCATCCAAAAGTTGAGATTAAAGCAAATATATGATCCTCGTTCATACAGTGAACTTTTGACAAGAGGTGCCACAATTGGAGTTTGTGTCAGCCAGACACGATACTTTGTGTGGTACAACCTTTGCTATATCTGGAAAATGTAGAATAAGAAAAATCTGAGTACCTGTTTTACTTTCGTTTTCCTGATACAACTGCTGAATCCCAGGACACCAGCACACATATTGTCTTCACATTCATTCTCTTTCAATGTTAATAGTTGTCCCAGAATTTGTATTCTGAGTTCGTATCAATCCTGTAGATACACCATTTTTCTAAACGAATAAGATTTGCATCACATGTGTAAAAAAAATAATGATTTAAATACTACATGATATGCCCAACATCAAAGAGTTCTTTTTCCACATAGCAGACTATGATATCCTATAATTTACAAAAAAGCTCACATATCTAGTTCAAAGGAGTAGCTCTTCAAAATTGAGCAGTGGCCTAAAAACTGAAATATTTGGTATGCTTTTAGAGCTGGGAGGTGCTAACTTCCCTCTGTTATCTAATTTCTGGGCACATTGGCATACTGGCATGATAAAGACATGGTAACTTTGCTATAATTAAATACATGAACCCGTGTGATTTTACGGGAAAATGCAAGGAATGCCCACCAAGTGCATCGCTGCAAGCATGGGAGTTCCTTGCCTCTCCAGCGACTACCATCTGATTCTCCAATCCGTCAGACTTCAACACCTACATGTGAAGGCTTAAGTTTTCAAAATCAAATGGAAGGTCAAATTCAAGCAATTATTAAGCAATGCTATAACTCAAATCACACTAAAACTGGAGGATCTCCTATCGAGAGGAAGCTTGCATTCAGAAGACGTGCCATCATACACAGCAATTACAAATATACCAGCTCTCTTCCACACAAAACTGCATTTGACATGGTCGAATTGGCTGAACATTTCGTAAATGAAGAACCTGACTGCTCACAGTTGTACGTTTTTGTAGAGCCATCATCACTGGTAACATTTAGATCTTGCACAAGATCATTGATCTTTTGCTTGACAAGGCAAGAGATTCATTTGGCTGCAGTTCCATCAAAAAGCAACAATCTCAAATACCCATCAGCTCCAATCTTGCTCAGGTTTTTTTAATGACACCATTCAAGTGACTTGCGGTCAAAGTCTAAGTCAACTGATGTTTGTCTTGCATCAGTGCTAAGCCACTCAGTACCGCCGACAAGGGGTAAAAGAGATAATGAACAACACATGCCCTCATACTCTAAAGCTAAATAGTAATCTCTTCAATATTGAACACTGCTAAATACTGACCAAAGTTCCAAAGAGTAACCATTTTAATATGCCAGCTCCTTATTTGTGTGTCAAGTGTAGTATTAGAGCATCATTTCTAATTTCCAACTAATGGGAGTCCTGAGATCCTCGGCGATAGATATACAGTTTGCCCAAGGTGTTTACAAAACTGACATAAAGAGGATTGTGCAAAGGTATGCTTATTGCTTAGTAGTGCTCAGACCTGAGGAGGGCCATGCCATGGAAATCATTCTGCAGGTGGAGAGAGACGCGTTTGGCGAGGTACGTGCCTATCAATGTCCCCTTTTGGTGACTGACCTGAAAAACACAACATCGTTGTTATTTCATCGAACACATTGAGAGCACTAAGACTTTCAATGATCCAAGGTACGGTAGAAGCTAGCGACGTCACCTGCACTAAAAGCTAGTGCACGTGGAACTTGTAACACAACTCTATGTTCAGTTAAGGTTGCTGCTCCTTTCCTATGCTATTTAATTTATTTCTGAGATATAAGCATATGACTCACTAAGTATGAAGTCTGAACTGTTGCCACCTCTTGGGCAGGAACCACAACACGACATAGAGCAAAATAATTCCCCTGTGTTTTTCAGATCGTAGGCTTCAAGAGTAGCTTCAGAACCAAATTCCTTTTCAATGAAACGCTCCAGCAAGAGAAATTCACTTGTTCAGAAACAAAAGAATGAGCAAAAGTTAAAACACAGACACGCACACCTATAGGCGCTTCAGCCGTGTAAGGGAGAGCTCATAATTCTTTGCTCCAAGGAAGGGAAGCAGTGGTGGCCGTGCCCAAGGCAGCGGATATCAGGATGTGGTCGTGATGCCCCTGGCGGAACTGCTGTCAACCTCGGGTGACGTAGATTGGTCCTTGATATAGATGAATGAGATGTTGGCGGAGGTCCTGGCTAGCGTCGAGCGAGAGGCCGGAGGTGCGGCCTCCATGGCCGCTGCCCATGGCGTGCAGAAGGTTGAGGTCGGTCATGGCGGCGGTCAGCCATCAATCCGGCAGCTTGGCAGAAGGTAACCATGAGGTCACGGAAGGCGCTGGTGGCCAGTGTAGGCAGGGCGGCACAAAATAGGAGCTTCAAGAGGAGGCGCGTCGCTCGCCCCATGGACGACCGGCGGCGGACCCAAGCTGAGCGGAAGGAGAGGGCCATGGATCGGGGCGACCTTGGGTGGTCGCTGCTGACCAGAGAGCGGAGAGATAAGGAGGGGAACAGAGTGGAAAGAGGAGGAAGGCGGGTTGAGGGGGAGCACCGGCGTGGCCCTCATCGGCGGCGGCCGGTCTCGAGCGGGAGGCGCGGAGTCGGGTGGTTGGGACGGGGCGTCTCTCGCGTGTGGCGGCGTAGAGGGGAAGTTGAGGGAGGAATACCCTAGCGAGTAGTTTTTTACTTGGTGGATGGACTGCGGGTTTAATTTCTAAGAACCACAGGGACCTTTGTGTAAAAACGCCACGATGGTGAACCCGGAGACTCAATCCGTGCTGTATTATTAGGGAGAGATGGGCGTACCCAATATATAATGTTTTATTCTTTGCCCATTGACAACCTTAGGCTTAGTACCTTCGGCATTATTTATTTTGATAGCTCCAGATCGATAAACCTCCTCGATAACATAAGGTCCTTCCCATTTGGAGATAAGTTTTCCTGCGAAGAATCTGAAATGAGAGTTGTACAAAAGAACATATTCTCCAACTTAGAACTCACGCTTTTGGATTCTTTTATCTTGCCATCTTTTAACTTTTTCTTTAAATAACTTGGCATTTTCATAAGCTTGGGTTCTCCATTCATCTAGTGAGCTAATATCAAGAAACCACTTTTCACCGGCAAGTTTGCAATCATAGTTGAGTTCTTTAATTTCCCAAAATGCTTTATGTTCTAACTCAAAAGGCAAATGACAATCTTTTCCATTAACTATTTTGTACGGAGACATACCCATGGATTTGTGTATGTTGTTCTGTAAGCCCAAAGTGCATCGTGTAATTTCTTAGACCAATTCTTTCGGGACCTATTGGCAGTTTTTTGTAAAATTAATTTTATTTCTCTATTGCTAAGTGCAACTTGACCACTAGATGGATCATGATAGGGGGATGCAATTCTATGGTTGACATCATACTTAGCAAGCATTTTAAGGAAAGCACCATGAATAAAATGTGAACCACCATCCGTCATTAAATATCTAGGGACTCCAAACCATGGGAAAATAACTTCCTTAAGCATTTTAATTGTGACAGCCTGATTTTGCCCTCTCTTATTTGCCTTATTTTCATTTGGATTTACTTTGAAAGTTGGGGTTTCTGAATCTTTTCATATGGACTTAAACACTTTGGTACCCTTGGCTTTCACCCAAGTGCATCATTCCCCTCTCTAATCATCATTCCCCTTCTAATCCATCTCAAAATAATCTTGGGAATATTTTTCTTAAATGAAAAATATTCATTTTCTTCTCTAAAACCCTAGCTAGTTCAATGAGCTCCAAAGCAACCCTAATTTTTATGGCCCACAAAAATTTGAGAAAATTCCCAAATATTCTTTGAACCCTAGGGCACCTTCCTGAGCAAAAATATTTCATCACTTTTTGGAATATTTTTGCTAGAGAAAATATTTTCTGTTCTGGACAGAAATGGTGGTTTCTACAGCAACTACCATTTTACTTGCTCCCCTGTGCCTGAATTTTCTTGTGCATCATCACCTTAGTAGATGATGGCTAGCCTCCAAAGCACAGCCCCCAACTTCGAGCCATTTAACCTCAGTAACACCTCAAAGTTACTGATCAGAAGCTTACCTGGCGTGTGAAATTTTCTCTACTGCACTTGGAGCCAAACCAAGGCGTGGTAACATTCAAAAGTACCACGCATAACATGCCAGACATGAAGTTTGGGCTTAGGTCGGCATGAGGTCATAGTTCACGCGGTGATCGCGTTCGTCCAGGCGTGCTGGCATGCAGCCGACGCGCTCTGCGACGCACCCGAGCCTCTATTGCTGGCGTGCTCGCTTCCCTGCCTGCCTAAGCGTGCCAAACCTCGCCACCATCATCATCTCAACGCCATGTACTCCTCCCTGGGGCTCGCTGACGCCAGAGCTCGCCGCAGCGAGCACGGGCACGATCCGGCCAACCCAACAGTGCGGTGCGCACTGTGCTCGTCGCCATCTCCTCGTTCCTGTGCTCGTCCCCGCTCGCCCACAGTTCCCACATGAGATGCGTTGCCTTCTCCCCCTCTCACCGACGCCGCTCGTCACCGGGCGACGTGGACAAGTGTCCACCGGCGGAGCCCGAAACCCCCTCTCCGCTCGCCTATAAATGGAGCCGCCCCCAGCCTCCTCGAGCACCATCCACCACTCCCACACACCCCACAAACACGTAGGAAGTCGTAGCCCGGCCGGGCAGGCCACGGGCCGCCGCCCTCGAGCTCGAGCTCGCTGGCAATCCCCTCTGGTCGCCGTAGTAGCTCCAGCCCCTCCCAGGCCAGGGCGATCCTTCCAGGGCCTCTGCCTCTCTCCAGAGCCCTTAGAGCTTCCTCTGCTCGTCGTCTTCTTCATCTCCAGCGACCCCCGCCCTCTGCCTCCGTTTGCGAGGAAGATTCGGATGCCGTCCGACCGCCCCTAGCTACACTACGGGTATGGGCAGCCGCGCCTCAACCCCCTCTCTCGATCCCTCCCTCTGGTTTTGGCCAAGGAGCCCTCGTCGCCAGCGAGAGCTCCGGCGAAGCCGCGACCTTCCTCTGTTTCCTTTTCCCCTCCTTCTCACCTGACTAGCGGGGCCTTCTAGTCAGCCACTCTATACGCGCGCGAAGCGGTACGAGTGGTGGCGCCCTGAGGCTTTACGCTTTCGACGTCACCCCCTAGTCTGTTTATTTAAATTCAAATTTCATTCAATTCCAGAGAGCTTCAAACAGCCATAACTTTTCAACCATAAGTCCAAATGAATTGATTCTTTTTGCATTATCTTCTTTGCAAGGATATCTAGCAGCTCACCAAAAATGAGATTTTTCTCAGCTGTCTAGAATTTCTGGTGATTTTCAGAAGAGTTCTTGATATTTTCTTCCTGTGTTTGAAATTATTTTCAGAGGGTGAGGCTTGTCTTGAGGAACACCAGAAGGCTTGTGAACCTCATCTGCACTAAGGCAAGCCACAACAACATTTTCATGGTGCCATTTCAATATTGATGAATTTCTTACTTGAATTGAAAGATTAATCCATGCATTTTAAATAAATATTATGTTATTTATATGTTGTTAAAGTGTGTGCTGGTATTATGCTTGATTTACAGAACCTTGAAACTAGTTTAGTTGGTAAAGAGGCTAAGATCTAATTATGGTAATGATAAAATTAGTTGTTATGTGTATGAATAATTTCTTAAAGTTATTTTCTTGCATAAATAAATAGTTAAATTTGCTAGAATATATCCTGTTTAGTATTGGTGTAGCCATTTTACTTAATTTCCAGAATGTTTGAACCTAACTTGATTGGTAAAGAAATTAGGATTTGCTTGAGGTGAGAATGGTAGAATCTTTGCTATGCATATGAGGAATTAATCGAAGTTATTTTCTTGCATGAGAAAATAATGTTACTTGCTGAAAAATATATTGTTAAAGTGAGACCAGGAAAGTAAGATAAGTTGTTGATGCTTATGCTTAGTGTGAATATGGTTGACAACAGCCATTTTCGTATTATATGATGCATGTGTAGTATTGCATTTCATGGCATGCTATGACACCGGTCATTTTCATTTTAAGTTGAACCTGAATATAACCCAACTTGAATATATCGTTGACTGGGTCATGGTGCCGCTGAATTGAGATTTTCCCAGTGCAACCACATTTGCCTTTGTGGGAAGGCCTTGATTCGGTCCATTGACATGTCTCTGGTCGGTGCCTCCAACTAGGGAAGGTTACGGGCGTGCTTACCCTGGCCCGATAAGTAGGCATAACCTTGTGTGCCCATTGTTGAGATTTTGGTACCGGGTCCCCGAGTGGGATTGTTTTGGCCACGACGGTGGTCGGTGTGTCTTTGGTAGACACGGGGCCACCCAGGACTAGCCAATTGGGGATTCGGTCAGAGTGGCCGGGAGAGTGTCATGGCAATGGAAGGGTTTTGTCGGAATGCCATTGTTCCACCCGAATGGGAGTGCGAGGCCATGGGTTCCGTGGTGTGGGTGCAGTGTGCTACCTCTGCAGAGTGTGTAATCTATCGATAGCCGAGTCCACGGTCACGGACAACTCGTAGTAGGTACCACCATGAGTCAATGTTTAATAAACATGCACACTAAATTATGATCATTGCACTTATGATGATGGCGAAAAGGCCATCGAGCTGTTTGAGACCCAATATGGGTCGTGGTGGTGATCGCCAAAAGGATCACGAGTTACTTTGGTTAAGACCACGATGGTGGTGTGGTGGTGATCGCCGAAAGGATCACGAGTTACTCTGGTTAAGACCATGATGGTGGTGTGGTGGTGATCGCCGTAAGGATCACAAGTTACTCTGGTTAAGACCACGATGGTGGTTTGTTTTGTGATCTGAGAACTATCATGGTTGGTAAGTTGGTCCCGAGGGACGTTTATCCCAAGAGCATGAGCACAACATGTTGGAACATTATTGCATTATTAATTGGTTAAATATCATGATATTGTTTGTCATTATGATTATGCCTATTGTGATCTTGCAAGTACATTCAATGTACTGACCTGGCGTGTCATGCCAGATTTCAGGAAAGTCGCGTTGGAAAGGAGCGCTGCTCGACTCTAGATCGTGTCCACATCGGTGTCCCTGTGCTATGGAGTTACCGCTACGACGTTGTTCCGCTGCCGCATAGTTGATATGATCGAGGCCCCATTATGTTCACTAAATAATGTACATATTGTTCAGCCGCACTGTGTGTGCTGCTCGGCCTCGACATCTGTTGTAATATAAACTCCCACCCGCTAGCATCAATAAAGCAGTTGTTTTCTGTACCAAGATGTTGTGTGTTGCCAGAAGACATGGTCTCTGGGCTGGCAATGCAGGGTAAACCAGTCGCTCTGAGCCGGGGTGCCACATTAATAGAGGTGTTGTGATCAGCACTACTAGTTGGAATAGCGTCTAGCCACTTAGTAACATAATCAACGGCAACCAAAATATGTCTATATCCATTAGAGGAAGGAAAAGGTCCCATGTAATCAAAACCCCAAACATCAAATGGTCCAACAGCAAGCGAATAATTCATAGACATTTCCTGACGCTTACCAACATTACCAATTCTTTGACATTCATCAGAAGATAAAACAAACTTATGGGCATCCTTCAAGAGAGTAGGCCAATAAAAACCAGATTGCAATACATTGTGAGCAGTTCTATCTCCCGCATGATGCCCTCCATAAGCTTCAGAGTGACATTTCCGTAGGATTTGTCCCTGTTCATGCTTAGGTACACAACTTCTAATAATACCATCTACTCCTTCTTTATAAAGATGTGGGTCATCACAAAAGTAATGTCTTAAATCATGGAAGAATTTTTTTCTTTTGCTGGTAAGTGAAGCTAGGTGGTATATATTTAGCAACAATATAGTTAGCATAGTCAACGTACTAAGGAGTGTTTTGAGAAACATTTATTGTAGCTAATTGCTCATCAGCAAAACTATCATTAATAGGTTGTGGGTCATCAAGAATATTTTCTAACCTAGACAAGTTATCAGCTACGAGGTTCTCAGCTCCTTTTCTACCAGTGATGTGTAAGTCAAATTCTTGTAGCAAGAGAACCCACCTAATGAGTCTAGGTTTATCATCTTTCTTTTCCATAAGATATTTTATAGAAACATGATCATTGTGAACAATCACTTTAGAATCAACAATGTAAGATCTGAATTTATCACAAGCAAACACAACTGCGAAAAATTACTTTTCAGTAGTAGCATAATTGCATTGGGCATTGTCTAGAGTCTCACTAGCATAGTGAATAACATTTAATTTCGTATCAACTCTTTGTCCTAAAGCAGCGTCAACATCATAATCACTAGTATCACAAATAATTTCAAAAGGCAAGTTCCAATCAGGTGGTTGAACAATAGCTGCAGAAATTAAAGCTTTCTTAAGTGTTTCAAAGGCTTCTACACAATCATCATCAAAAAAATGGAACATCCTTTTTTAAAAGATTTGTAAGAGGCCTAGAAAATTTAGAGAACTCTTTAATAAATCTCCTATATATAGAAACCAACATGACCAAGGAAATTACGAATACCTTTGATATCTTTAGGGCATGGCATTTTCTCAATTGCATCAACTTTAGCTTTATCCAAGTCAATACCTCGTTCAGAAATTTTATGTCCCAAGACAATGCCTTCATTAACCGTAAAGTGGAACTTCTGCCAATTCAAGACAAGATTAGTTTGCGTGCATCTCTGCAAAACTCGATCAAGGTTGCTTAAGCAATCATCAAAAGAAGTTCCGTAAACAGAAAAATCATCCATGAAAACCTCAACAATCTTTTCACAAAAATGAGAGAATATAGCAGTCATACATCTTTGAAAAGTAGCAGGTGCATTGCATAAACCAAAAGGCATACATCTATAAGCATAAGTTCCAAAAGGACAAATAAATGTGTTTTTTTCTCTTGATTAGGTTGTGAAACAGGTATTTGAGAAAAACCAGAATATCCAGCGAGAAAACAAAAGTGTGTGTGCTTAGACAGTCTTTCTAGAATTTGATCAATAAAAGGCAAAGGCTAATGATCTTTCCTAGTTGCTTTATTTAATTTTCTAAAATCAGTTACCATTCTATAGCCAGTAACAATTCTTTGAGGAATAAGTTCATTCTTATCATTAGGAACAACAGTAATACCTCCTTCCTTAGGGACACAACAAACGGGGCTTACCCATCTACTATCAACTATGGGATAAATTATACATGCTTGCAGAAGCTTCAGTATTTCAGTTCTTACCACTTCTTTCATTTTAGGATTTAAACGTCGTTCATGATCAACAACAGGTTTAGCATCAGGCTCCATATTAGTCTTGTGCTGATAGAGAGTGGGACTAATGCCCTTAAGATCATCAAGAGTATATCCAATAACAGAATTTTCAATAATCTTTCTTCTTCATGTTCTGAAAGTTTAGCACTAATAATAACATGATATATCTTTTTCTCATCAAGATAAGCATATTTAAAAGTGTCCGACAATTGTTTTAATTCACACATAGGATCACCTTTAGGTGGAGGAGGACCTCCTAGAGTTTCAATATGCAAATTGTGTTTAAGCAGAGGTCGTTGTTTCAGGCATATGCATATATTTTTCATGGTCTAGCAAATATTGTTCTAGTGGATCAATAGGAGGCACGACAATACAAGCAAGACCAATTATTTTGTCCTTTCTAGGTAATTCTTTCTTATGATGTTTTCTATTGAACTTGGAAAAATTAAACTCATGAGATAGATCACCAAAACTAACACTGACGATTTGTTTCTCACAATCTATTTTAGCATTAATGATGTTCAAGAAAGGTCTACCAAAGATAATGGGACAAAAGTCATCTTGTGGGGAACCAAGAACAAGAAAATCAGTAGGATATTTTATATTCCCACACAAGACTTCAACATTAACAATCCCAAGGGGTGTGATGGTGTCTCTATAAGCAGGTTTAATAGTAACATCGATGTCTTCTATTTCAGAGGGTGCTATGTCAATCATAATTTCTTGATATAAGGTAAAGGGAAAAGCACTCACGCTAGAACCTAAGTCACATAAATCATGATAACAGTGATCTACTATTTTGACTGAGACAACATGCATGCCAACAACAGGTCTATGTTTATCTTTTTCATCAGGTTTGGCAATTCTAGGAGCTTCATCACAAAAGTAAATAACATGCCCATCTATATCTTCTACCAAGAGATTTTTAACCATAGCAACAATAGGTTCTACTTTGATTTGTTCAGCAGGTTTGGGTGCTTTAATCTAACTTTTATTGACCACAGTTGAAACCTTAGCATGTTCCTTTATCCTAATAGGGAAAGGTGGTTTTCAATATAAGTAGTAGGAACAACTAGATCAACATTATAAATGATAGTTTCATCTTTAACCACGACTGGTTCTTTAATTTCTTCTTTAATAGGTGGGTGATATTTAAACCACTTCTCCTTAGGGATATCAACATGAGTAGCAAACGATTCACAAAAGGAGGCTACTATCTCAGAGACAAGTCCATTTTTAGTGCTAAACTTTTGAAAAGCATCGGTAATCATACAAGATTTAACAGAATCAAACTTAAGCTTAATACCTGACTCTTTACCTTCACCGAGTTCCCAATCTTCAGAGTTGCGTTTAATTCTTTCTAAAAGAACCCACCTAAATACAATAGTCTTCTTCATAAAAGAACCATTACAAGAAGTATCGAGCATGGATTGATCATCACGAGAAAGCCGAGCACAAAAATTCTGAATAATAATTTCTCTTGAGAGCTCATGATTGGGGCATGAATATAACATTGACTTAAGCCTCCCCCAAGATAAAGTGATACTTTCTCCTACACGGGGCCAAAAATTATATATATAATTCCGATCACGATGAACTAGAGGGTACACGGGAATTTCATCCAGTCACTTTCACCATGTTGGTTTAATTTGTGTTCACTACTTTGATAATTTGATATGTGGGTGGACTGGTGGTTAGGTGTTGTTCTTACTTGAACAAACCTCCTACTTATGATTAACCCCCTCGCAAGCATCCACAACTAAGATAAAAGTATTAAGATAAAATCTAACCATAGCATTAAACGTTTGGATCCAAATCAGTCCCTTACGAAGTAGCGCATAAACTAGGGTTTAAGCTTATGTCACTCTCGCAACCCATCATCTAATAACTACTCCACAATGCATTCCCTTAGGACCTAATAAGGTGAAGTGTCATGTAGAAGACGTTCACTTGACACAACTAAGGGAATCACAATATACATATCATCAAAATATCAAACACACATCAACTTCACATGATTACTTGCAACAAGATTTCTCCCGTGACCTCAAGAACAAAAGTAAATACTCACAAATGATAATCATGCTCAACATCAGAGGGGTATTAAATAGCATAATGGATCTGAACATATAATCTTCTACCAAAAAATCACATAGTAATCAACTATAAGATGTAATCAACACTACTAGTCACCCACAAGCACCAATCTAAGGTTCCGGTACAAAGATTGAACACAAGAGATGAACTAGGGTTTGAGAAGAGATGGTGTTGTTGAAGATGTTGATGGAGATTGCCCTCCCCAAGATGGGAGAGTTGTTGGTGATGATGATGACGATGATTTCCCCCTCCGGGAGGGAAGCCCCCTGGCGGAATCGCTCCGCCGGAGGGGAAAAGTGCTCCTGCCCAAGTTCTGCCTCAAGACAGCGGCACTTCGTCCCGAAAGTCCTCTCCTTATTTTTTCTAGGTCAAAATGACTTATATACCAGAAGAGGGGCACCGAAGGTGGGCCGAGGAGGGCACAAACCACAGGGCGCGCCTGGGAGCCCTGGCGCACCCAGGTGGATTGTACCCACCTGGTGGGCCCCCTCTGGTAGTTATTTGCTCCAATAATTCTTATATATTCTATAAAAAATCTCCGTTAAGTTTCACCTCATTTGGAGTTGTTCAGAATAGGTGGCCTGACGTAGCTCTTTCAGGTCCAGAATTCGAACTGCCGGTATTCTCCCTCTTTGTGTGAACCTTGCATATTATGAGAGAAAAGGCATTAGAATTACACCCAAAAGCATTATTATGCATAAAAACATTATAAACAACAATAGGTAAACATGATGCAAAATGGACGTATTATTGACCTCTCCAAACCCAATTTTCGCAATTTTTTATTAAGATCATCACCCTCCGAACAATTGGGATGCCTTCTAGCTATGGTTCACTCTTCTTCATTCCCATTATCATCAAGCTTTATATTACTAAATGAAGATTCAATAGGTGTAACACCAATCATTTTAATATCTTCATCATAGTTGTGATAAAAATCGGGCGGAATCGCTTTATTAACGACATTTTTTCTAACCTTTCTAATCTTCAAGAGCATTGCATCCAACTTGATCTTGTGATCATCAACGACATCGACAACACACAACTCCAATTTCATGTTCTCTTCTTCCATTCTTTTCAATTTTTCTTCCAAATACTCATTTTCTTTTTCAACTAAATTTAACTTCTCGACAATAGGGTCGGTTGCAATTTCTGGTTCACATACCTCCTAGATAAAAATATCTGTCAACTTGATGGGCATAATTGTCATAAACACGAAATGCAACAAATAGTTATAAAAGATATTATACCACATCCGAATCATAAACCGGATGAGGACCCACGGTGACGGATATCAAAATCATGGCACTACGTATAACAAACAATCATACACGTAAGAAAATTATACAAGCAACTATCTAAATCATACAAATAAGATCTTTTTTTACAAAAAAGGATAAGAACAAGAGCCTCACCAAGGTGGTGCCGGCGACGGGATGGCGCGGGCGATCGACGATGGTGAGGACGGGGACGGGAAGGCACTAAGTAAACCACAGTTACACATATGAACTAAGAAGTTAAGTTGAGCCCAACTTGCATATAAATCAAATAAACTCTCACATAATTACTCCCAAACTAAAACCCACAAATGACTATTCTTATAGAGCATTGCACGAGCTAAACTAACAATGAGAGATGAAAGGACAAAGTTGCTAACCTTTTAGAACACTTGGATAGATGGGGTGCCTCAAATCTTGACAAATCTTGGCAAAAGTGGAGGATGAGCTCGAGCTAAGGGGAAGAACAGAGAGGAGAGAAAGGAGAAAATAGAGAGGATGAGCTCGAGCTCGGGCTGGACGAAGCAGGGGTTTATATAGGGACATCTTTAGTCCCGGTTGGTGATACAAACCGGGGCTAAAGGTCCACCTACAGTCCCGATTATTTGTGATACCAACCGGGACTAAAGGGGCTCGTGGGGACCCCAGCCTGACCCTGGCCTACCACCACCCCTTTAGTCCCGGTTGGTATCACCAACCGGGACTATAGGTCAAAAATGAACCAGGACTAATGGTGGCTGTTCCCCGTCCACTCCTAGCCGTCGAGATTGGGACTAATGATCACATTAGTCCCGGGCCCAAACCAGACCAGGACTAATGCTCCGAACGGAAGTCTTGTTTTCTACTAGTGATAGGATGCTTGCGACATGGGAAGAGAATGCTCATGACTGTCGGAATGGCAAAGGAGGAGGTGATGACCAACTCATGTACTCGCGCAGATTGGGAGTCCCTAAGAAGCAAAGTAAGGTGCAACATTGGCAAAGGCTCAAACAGCATGAAGCACGGCGGACAAACCATAAAAAGGCAAAGGAAAAGGCAAGCCACAAGGTCTAAGGTGGACAGATCTAAAGAGCGGAAGCCAGGGAACTTGGGTATGTCAGTGGTAAAGTGTTATAACTATAACGAGATGGGAAACTTGGTGAAGGATTGTCCGGAGCCTAACAAGCGAGAGGTCAAGGAAAATTTGGTGAAGCAGGAAGACGAACGTCCAGGTCTTTTGATGGCCGAAGTTTGTGATCTCATCCAAATGGTGGTTGTGAAACCAGACCAGAAGGTGCTACTTCATGACAAGAAAGTAATACCAAAGTTATCCGGAAACCATAACGTGTCATGGTATCTAGACACGAGTGCTAGTAACCACATGACAGGGTGCAAGGAGAAATTCCTCAAGCTAGAGTATGATGTTCAACGCTCGGTCAAGGCCAGTGATGGTTCAGTTGTGGAGATTTGCCGGCAAGGTTCTGCCCTCTTTGAAGGTCTCATAGGAGAACATCACATACTCACCGGAGTATACTACATGCCACGGCTTCGCAACAACATCATCTCTATCGGCAAACTTGACGAGAATGGATGCAAAGTGGATATTGTGAACGGAGTGATGACAATCTTTGACAACCTCCGATACGTGCTAGCGCGTGTGAAACACACATGGAATAGGCTCTATATCCTCAACCTTGATCAATATCGCCAAAAGTGATGATGATTCATGGTTATGGCATGCTAGATTTGGACACGTTAACTTATACACCTTTAAGAAGATGTCAAGGATGGAGATGGTATCCGGGATTCCATTTATCGACCATGTTGATCGAGTATGTGACGGGTGCTTGGTTGGAAAACAGTACCGCATGCCATGCCCTGCTCAGTCTACCTATCATGCAAGTGATGCACGCGCTGCTCCTTGGTGATCTATGTGGCCCTATCACCCCGGCAACTCAGGAAGGAAAGAAGTAGTTCTTCCTTGTGGTAAATGACTACTCGAGATACATGTGGGTCATTCTCCTATGATCTATAGATGAGGCGTTTGAAGCGTTCAAGAACATGAAGGCTGCAACGAAGATGGAACACAAGCTGAAGACCCGGCAGCAGCACCGCTGCTATCCATCGCTATTAGAGGTGTGCAGTTGCCTGAGATGGCATGCCATGACCAGTGCGGTTGTGGTCCACCTCACTTGTGTGTGGATCAGTGAATTTTGACTGGAGCCGATGCTCACCTAGATTAGGGGTAGCATCGTGGTCAGATGACGAATGGCTGCACTTTGTCGCTCGTGGGCGAGGGTCCTCTGATGGTGAGTTCCTCCATGCACCAACCCTGTGTGGTCTAATACGTCTCCAATGTATCTATAATTTTCGATTGTTCCATGTTGTTATATTATCAATCTTGGATGTTTTATAATCATTTTATATCATTTTTTGGTACTAACCTATTGACATAGTGCCAACTGCCAATTGATGTTTTCTGCATGTTTTTTACATCGCAGGAAATCAATATCAAACGGAGTCCAAACGCAATGAAACTTTACGGAGATTTTTTTTGGACTAGAAGGAGCATAATGGGCCCTGGATGCGCCTTGCACTACTAGGAAAATGCTTATACATAGAATTTTAGCAGTAGCGCCTGTTTGGCCACACACGCTACTGGTATTTACCAGTAGCGCCGGCCAGAACGGGCGCTACTGCTAGTGAGTAGTAGCAGCGCTGGTTGGCGCGGGCCGCGCTGCTGTTTAGCGGGCCGCCGGGGCCAAAGGGCACGCCACTTAGCTGTAGCGTGTGTTTTGCGCCAGCGCTTGATGTCTACAACACAACCTTCTTCTTGTAGACGTTGTTGGGCCTCCAAGTGCAGAGGTTTGTAGGACATTAGCAAATTTCCTTCAAGTAGATGACCAAAAGTTTATCAATCCGCAGGAGGCGTAGGATGAAGATGGTGTCTCTCAACCAACCCTGCAACCAAATAACAAAGAGTCTCTTGTGTCCCAACACACCCAATACAATGGTAAATTGTATAGGTGCACTAGTTCGGCGAAGAGACGGTGATACAAGTGGTATATGGATAGTAGATAAAGGTATTAGTAATCTGAAATTATAAAAACAGCAAGGTAACTAATGATAAAAGTGAGCGTAAATGGTATTGCAATGCGTGGAAATAAGGCCTAGGGTTCATACTTTCGCTAGTGCAAGTCCTCTCAACAATAATAACATAATTGGATCACATAACTATCCCTCAACATGCAACAAAGAGTCACTCCAAAGTCACTAATAGCGGAGAACGAACGAAGAGATTATGATAGGGTACGAAACGACCTCAAAGTTATTCTTTCCAATCAATCTGTTGGGCTATTCCTATAAGTGTCACAAACAGCCCTAGAGTTCGTACTAGAATAACACCTTAAGACACAAATCAACCAAAACCCTAATGTCACCTAGATACTCCAATGTCACCTCAAGTATCCGTGGGCATGACTATACGATATGCAGCACACAATCTCAGATTCATCTATTCAACCAACACATAGAACCTCAAAGAGTGCCCCAAATTTTCTACCGGAGAATCACGACGAAAACGTGTGCCAACCCCTATGCATAGGTTCATGGGCGGAACCCGCAAGTTGATCACCAAAACATACATCAAGTGAATCACGTGGTATCCCATTGTCACCACAGATACGCACGGCAAGACATACATCAAGTGTTCTCAAATCTTTAAAGACTCAATCCGATAAGATAACTTCAAAGGGGAAACTCAATTCATTACAAGAGAGTAGAGGGGGAGGAGAAACATAAGATCCAACTATAATAGCAAAGCTCGCGATACATCAAGATCGTGCCAAATCAAGGACACGAGAGAGAGAGAGAGATCAAACACATAGCTACTGGTACATACCCTCAGCCCCGAGGGAGAACTACTCCCTCCTCGTCATGGAGAGCACCGGGATGATGAAGATGGCCACCAGAGAAGGATTGCCCCCTCCGGTAGGGTGCCGGAACGGGTCTAGATTGGTTTTCGGTGGCTACGGAGGCTTCTAGTGGCGGAACTCCCGATCTATTGTGTTCCCGGATGTTTTTAGGGTATATGGAGATATATAGGCGGAAGAAGTACGTCAGGGGGCCACGAGGGGCCCATGAGGGTGGAGGGCGCGCCCAGGGGGGTGGGCGCGCCTAGGGGGTGGGCGCGCCCCCTGCCTCGTGGCCTCCTCGCAGGTCCCCCGACGTGCACTCCAAGTCTTCTGGGCTTCTTTCCTTCAAAAAATGAGTTCCGTGAAGTTTCAGGTCAATTGGACCCCATTTGAAAGTGAGTTCCGTGAGTTCCGTGAAGTTCCGTGAAGCCTCTGGGTTAATAGGTTAGTCCCAAAAATGATATAAAAGTGTATAATAAAGCCCATAAACATTCAAAATAGTAGATAATATAGCGTGGAGCAATCAAAAATTATAGATACGTTGGAGACGTATCAGCATCCCCAAGCTTAATTCCTTCTCGTCCTCGAGTAGGTAAATGATAAAAGAAAGAATTTTTGATGTGGAATGCTAGTTGGCATAATTTCAATGTAATTCTTCTTAATTGTGGTATGAATATTCAGATCCGAAAGATTCAAGACAAAAGTTCATATTGACATAAAAATGATAATACTTCAAGCATACTAACTGAGCAATCATGTATTCTCAAAATAACATGGCCAAAGAAAGTTCATCCCTACAAAATCATATAGTTTAGTCATGTTTCATTTTCGTCACACAAGAATGCTCTCATCATGCACAACCCCGATGACAAGCCAAGCAATTGTTTCATACTTTAGTAATCTCAAACTCATAAACTTTCACGCAATACATGAGCGCGAGCCATGGATATAGCACTATGGGTGGAATAGAATATAATGAGGGGGGTTATGTGGAGAAGTCAAAAAAGGAGAAAGTCTCACATCAACGAGGCTAATCAATGGGCTATGGAGATGCCCATCGATTGATGTTAATGCGAGGAGTAGGGATTGCCATGCAACGGATGCGCTAGAGCTATAAATGTATGAAAGCTCGACAAAAGAAACTAGTGGGTGTGCATCCAACTTGCTTTCTCACGAAGACCTAGGGCACTTGAGGAGGCCCATTGTTGGAATATACAAGCCAAGTTCTATAATGAAAAATTCCCACTAGTATATGAAAGTGACAAAACGAGAGACTCTCTATCATGAAGATCATGGTGCTACTTTGAAGCACAAGTGTGGCAAAAGGATAGTAGCATTGCCCCTTTTTACTTATTTTCTTTTTTTGGGCCTTCTTTTTTTTTCTTTGGCCTTTTTTTGGGACAATGCTCTATTGAATGATGATCATCACACTTCTATTTATTTACAACTCAATGATTACAACTCGATACTAGAACAAAGTATGACTCTATATGGATGCCTCCGGCGATGTACCGGGATATGCAATGAATCAAGAGTGACAAGTATGAAAGAATTATGAACGGTGGCTTTGCCACAAATACTATGTCAACTACATGATCATGCTAAGCAATATGACAATGATGAATGTGTCATGATGAACGGAATGATGGAAAGTTGCATGGCAATATATCTCGGAATGGCTATGGAAATGCCATAATAGGTAGGTATGGTGGCTGTTTTAAGGAAGATATAAGGAGGTTTATGTGTGAAAGAGCGTATCATATCACGGGGTTTGGATGCACCGGCGAAGTTTGCACCAACTCTCAATGTGAGAAAGGGCAATGCACGGTACCGAAGAGGCTAGCAATGATGGAAGGGTGAGGTGCGTATAATCCATGGACTCAACATTATTCATAAAGAAGTCACATACTTATTGCAAAAATCTACAAGTCATTAAAAACCTCGGCACTACGCGCATGCTCCTAGGGGGATAGATTGGTAGGAAAAGACCATCGCTCGTCCCCGACCGCCACTCATAAGGAGGACAATCAAATAACACCTCATGTTTCAAATTTGTTACATAACGTTTACCATACGTGCATGCTACGGGACTTGCAAACTTCAACACAAGCATTTCTCAATTTCACAACTACTCAACTAGCACGACTTTGATATTATTACCTCCATATCTCAAAACAATCATCAAGCATCAAACTTCTCTTGCTATTCAAAACACTCATAAGAAAATTTTACTAATCTTGAATACCTAGCATATTAGGATTTTAAGCAAATTACCATGCTATTTAAGACTCTCAAAATAATCTAAGTGAAGCATGAGAGTTCATCTATTTATTCAAAATAAAACTACCACCATGCTCTAAAAGATATAAATGAAGCACTAGAGCAAATGACAAACTACTCCGAAAGATATAAGTGAAGATCAATGAGTAGTCGAATAATTATGCAACTATGTGAAGACTCTCTAACATTTAAGAATTTCAGATCTTGGTATTTTATTCAAACAGAAAGAAAAGAAAAATAAAATGACATCTAAGAATAGCAAACATCATGTGAAGAAGCAAAAACATAGGATCAACCGATACTAACCGATAATTGTTGAAGAAGAAAGGTAGGATGCCAACCAGGGCATCCCCAAGCTTAGACGCTTGAGACTTCTTGAAATATTGTCTTGGGATGCCTTGGGCATCCCCAAGCTTGAGATTTTGTGTCTCCTTAATTCCTCTCATATCACGGTCTCCCTAAATCTCAAAAGCTTCATCCACACAAAACTCAACAAGGACTCGTGAGATAAGTTAGTATAAACCATTGCCAAAAACTTATCATACTCTACTGTAGCAAATCACTAAAATTATTATTCAACATTGCATACTAAATGCCTATGCATATTTAATAGTCCTATCCTCAAATAGAATCATTAAAGAAGCAAACATATGCAAACAATGCAAACATAACAGCAATCTGCCTAAACAGGATAGTCTGTAAAGAATGCTGCAACATCCATACTTACCTAGCTCCAAAAATTATGAAAGAAAATTCCCACTGTAGTAAATTTATCAGAATTTAATATTCAAAAGGTTTCAACATTTTATCACATTCTGACTTTTCTAGAGAATTATTGCAACAGCGGTAAACTTTCTGTTTTCAAACAGCAACATGTATACTTGTAACATAGGCATAGTAAAGGCTATCAATGCCACTTTTGTTGAAATAAAAGATGCAAAACATTATTCTAAATAAAAGCAAGCAAATCCTAACAAAAAAAATTGACGCTCCAAGCAAAACACATATCATGTGGTGAATAAAAATATAGCTCCAAGTAAAGTTACCGATGAACGAAGACGAAAGAGGGGATGCCTTCCGGGGCATCCCCAAGCTTAGGCTCTTGGTTGTCCTTGAATATTACCTTGGGGTGCCTTGGGAATCCCCAAGCTTAGTCTCTTACCACGCCTTGTTCCATAGTCCATCGAATCTTTACCCAAAACTTGAAAACTTCACAATACAAAACTTAACAGAAAACTCGTAAGCTCCGTTAGGATAAGAAAATAAATCACCACTTCAAGGTACTGTAATGAACTCATTCTTTATTTATATTGGTGTTAAACCTACTGTATTCCAACTTCTCTTTGGTTTATAAACTCTTTTACTAGCCATAGATTCATGAAAATAAGTAAACAACACATGAAAAATAGAATCTGTCAAAAACAGAACAGTCTGTAGTAATATGGATCAAACGTATACTTCTGGAACTCATAAAATTCTAAAATAAATTGCTGGACCTGAGGAATTTATCTATTAATCATCTTCAAAAAGAATTAACTAATTATCACTCTCCAAATAAAACTGGCAGCAATTCTCGTGAGCGCTAAAGTTTCTGTTTTTTACAGCATGATCGCAAAGACTTTCCCCAAGTCTTCCCAAAGGTTCTACTTGGCACAAACACTAATTAAAAGCATAAAACCACATCTAAACAGAGGCTAGATTAATTATTTATTACTAAACAGGAACAAAAAGCAAGGAACAAAAATAAAGTTGGGTTGCCTCCCAACAAGTGCTATCGTTTAACGTCCCTAGCTAGGCATGATGATTTCAATGATGCTCACATAAAAGATAAGAATTGTAACATAAAGAGAGCATCATGAAGAATATGACTAGCACATTTAAGTCTAACATACTTCCTATGCATAGGGATTTTGTGAGCAAACAACTTATGGGAACAATAATCAACTAGCATAGGAAGGCAAAACAAGCATGACTTCAAAACTTTAAGCACATAGAGAGGAAACTTGGTATTATTGCAATTCCTACAAGCATATGTTACTCCCTCATAATAATTTTCAGTAGAATCATGAATGAATTCAACAATATAACCAGAACCTAAAGCATTATTTTCATGATATACAAGCATAGAAATTTTATTACTCTCCACATAAGCAAAATTCTTCTCATGAATCATAGTGGGAGCAAACTCAACAAAATAATTATCATGTGAGGCATAATCCAATTGAAAACTAAAATCATGATGACAAGTTTCATGGATATAATTATTCTTTATAGCATACAAGTCATCACAATAATCATCATAGATAGCAACTTTGTTCTCATAATCACTTGGAACCTCTTCCGGAATAGTGGATTCATCACAAAATAAAGTCATGACCTCTCCAAATCCACTTTCATCAATATAATCATCATAAATAGGAGGCATGCTTTAATCATAATAAATTTGCTCATCAAAACTTGGGGGACAAAAAATATCATCTTCATCAAACATAGCTTCCCCAAGCTTGTGGCTTTGCATATCATTAGCATCATGGATATTCAAGGAATTCATACTAACAACATTGCAATCATGCTCATCATTCAAATATTTAGTGCCAAACATTTTATAGATTTCTTCTTCTAGCACTTGAGCACAATTATCCTTTCCATCATACTCACGAAAGATATTAAAAAGGTGAAGCGTATGAGACAAACTCAATAACATTTTTTATAGTTTTCTTTTAATAACTAAACTAGTGATAAAACAAGAAACTAAAAGACAAGCTAACCCATTGCCCACGCTGTTGTTAAGCCCACTCCCTCTCCCCCCCGCGCGCCCCCGGCCCGGCCTGCCTCATCTCTCACTAAAGCTCACTCACACTCTCCACACTCCTCCCTCTCAATCCCCCGCGCGCCGCCGTCGACCCGCACGCTGCTGTCTCCCGGGCCGGCCCTCCTCCCTGCTGCTTCGGCCGCCCTCGCCCGCACCGGCCCTCCTCCTCGCCGGCCGCCCTCCCCCACGTCGGCCTCCTCCCCCGCCGACTGCCCCGGCCCCCGCGCCGGCCCTCCTCCACCGTACCGAGAGGTACTCCTCCCTCTCCTTCCTCCTCCTCCCTCCCCCCTAGCTAGTTATAGTTATTAGAGTTGTTATTTTGAATCCTATGGAGTTGAAAAAATGTAGGTTATTAGAATAATTAGGTATGAACCCTAGTTAATTTGTATGAACCCTAGGTTTTTAAATTTAGTTAGGTTTTAAAGTTAGGACAGAAATTTAGCTAGGTTTTTAATTAGGTGTATTTAATAGAATTTAGGTGTTTTAGTTGTTTTAGGTGTAGTTAACAGAATTTTAGGTGTTTTAGTTGTTTTAGGTGTAGTTAACAAAATTGTAGGTATTTTTTTTAGTTAAAGCAATTGTTGTTATTTTTTTAGTTAAAGCAATTTTTCCTGTTATATGCAGATTTGCAGTGGACATGTCATATTTGGAACATGTCACATTTTGGACATGTCATATTTTTCCGAGTGGCCTACGTTTTGCCAGAAATGTCGATTCGTTTATGTTCTGGCAAATTTCAGGCGCTCGATATGTCCTATTTTTAGCAAAGGTCATGCCAAATTTTGCTAAGTGTTTATTAATTTTGTTTTCATAATTAAGCATTTAGTTCCTGACGTCGACGATGCCTATCCCGCATCCTCGTCGTCGACTCGGCGGAGGACTCCTGGTTGAGCCGAGGGGCCATGTCCGGGACTGGGCTCCGCCGGGCTGGTACTGGGTTGTGCTACCTTCTGGTGAGCGCAGCTTAGTGAGGAGCCAGCCCGTCGTCGACTTGGAGCTTTTTTGGTGGCAGTCACATGGGCCTGCATCGGTGGAGAGGCTTGAGTCCCCCGCGCAGGTGGTACAGCACCGTGTCACGGAGGAGAACGCGCACGTCCAGCGCTACTTGGTTGCGTTGGCGAACAGCCGGTTCTCGAATACCTGGCAGATTATTTGGGGATCTCACCGGAGCTATCATCCGGTGATGGTTCCTTCTCTTTGGGTGTACATCGCGGCCCACTGAACCTAGAGGAGCTATTATTCGATATGTATTAGTGATATTATATGATGATCTTTGCTACAAACTACTATATATGTATTCGATGATGGATTATTAACTACCTATTAGTTATTTGCTTATTGAATGCAAAAGATGAGTGCCGTTTGTGCTACAAACTACTATATATGTATTCATGATGGATTATATGATGATCTTTGCAACAAACTACTACAAACTACAAATTTTAGGTGTTTTAGTTGTTATATGATGATCTTTGCTACAAACTACTATATATGTATTCGATGATGGATTATTAATTACCTATTAGGAAATGTCTGACGATGAAAGGGAATTCGCTATGTGCGAGTACTGCGAAGATAAGCGCGGTCTGTGCGACATGCCTCACTTGGTAGAAGGTCGGCACTTCAGCATCAAGCTCCAAGACCTTCGATGTTGAAACGGTACGCAACGACGACAAGTGTTTTTTGTTATTTTTTGCACGACTTCTCTGCTTCTTCAACGTGTAATTTCCATCTTTTACAATTCGACTAGCTTATCCCATGCCATGCAAGACGCTATGTCTTGGAGAAGATGGGTTTTGAAGATCATGAAAGAATGGAGACAAAGATAATTCAACTAAGGACCCATCATGGTAATGACTTTGCTGTCAATCTATACAATTCTGTGAACTCATCCAATTTTGGTTGCCTGAATTGGGAAGCCCTTTGCAAGTTATATGATTTTCATGAGGGTATGCTTCTCACCTTCGATCTTGGTGATCCTGACATCAACGAAAATGATATGACCATTTGGGTCATTGTTGACACGCTTCCAGTTCTACCGCTGTGTGAGTTTCTTAAACATATTTACTAAGCAATTTATATTGTTTATTTCAAAATATTTGACAGTTTATTTCCATTGACAGCTTATTTTCATTCTTCAAAAAATGTACGGAAAATGCTAGACAGAACCTACTACTACAATGATGAAGCACAATTAACTTATAAGGAGCAAGATGGTCTTATCGCATTTTTTACTGATATTGAGAATTACAATAGCTATTATCAAACTCCTCCACATTATGGTCAATACGTGCCACTAGTGCACGTGTTGAACTACGGTAACATCAATGGAGATATCATGGTAAGATTTTCTACTATTACGACATCCGTGCATCTTTTGCATAAATTCTTCTAAAGCTAAACTATATTGCTAACTACAAAGTTATTACTATGTTTTTGAACAAAAAATCTCGATGGATTGTGTGCCTCATCTGATGTTGACGAGAGGTCGCGTTAATGTTATGAGCTTACAGCCACCACAGCCAGGTCAGCCGCAGTATCCACATCACTCTTGTCCATACCGGATTTCTAAAAGCGAGGAAGCCATGATAATTGATGATTTCAAAAAATGTTTGAACCATCTTAGAGAGCTAGTTGGAAGCAACATTGTGTGTAGGCCAAGACTTGGAGACAAGATGATCTCCGTTCTTTATTATGGAGAGTCAATTTTCCTTAATGCAGCGTCAATGCCTATCTTGTTTTATGATATTTTACCTAGGAGAGGGTAGAGTAGGTCCTATGAGAGGAGTAGGTTGTAGCTAGAATGTGTTATTATGTGCTACAATGTGTTAGAGTTGATGATGATGAGGAGGAGTTGTGATTATGACTAGTGACCAACTTGTTATATGATGTCTCATTGATGAACATTGTTTGATGGTGATGACAAGTGGTAATGAATATGCTATTTAAACATACTAGTTCATGATGAGTTGTTATTGTATAAAAGATAAATCTGTTTAAACATGTACAGCGCCAAAATGCTAAAAAAACCATAAAAGTTAGTAGTACCGCTGGCCTAAAAACGCGCTACTAGTAGTTGAACTTACCAGTAGCGCTGGCCTAAAAACGCGCTACTAGTAGTTGAACTTACTAGTAGCGCTGGCCTAAAAATATGCTACTGCTACAAAATAGTTGTAGCATCGTAGCAGTAGCGCTGGTGCCAGCGCTACTGGTAGCACAAAAACCGGCGCTACTGGTCAGCATTTTCCTAGTAGTGTTGGGGTGCTCCAAGGAGAGCACAACCCACCAGGGCGCGCCAGGAGGCCCAGGCACGCCCTGGTGGGTTGTGCCCACCTCGGGTGCCCCCCGGACCGCCTCTTTGCTCTATAAATACCCCAATATTCCCAAAACCCTAAGGGAGTCGACGACATATTGATCCAGCCGCCGCAGAGTATAGAACCACCGGATCCAATATAGACACCATCTCGGATGTGGTTCACCACCTCCATTGGTGCCTCTCCGATCATGCGTGAGTACTTCTTTGTAGACCTTCGGGTCCGTAGTTAGTAGCTAGATGGCTTCCTCTCTTTCTCTAAATTCTCAATACAATGGTCTCTTGGAGATCCATATGATGTAACTCTTTTGCAGTATGTTTGTTGGGATCGATGAACTTTGAGTTTATGATCAGATCTATCTTTTTATATCCATGAAAGTATTTGAGTTTCTTTGATCTCTTTTATGCATGATTGCTTATAGCCTCGTATTTCTTCTCTAAAATTTGGGTTTTGTTTGGCTAACTTGATCTATTTATCTTGCAATGGGAAGAGGTGCTTTGTAGTGGGTTCAATCTTACGGTGCTTGATCCCAGTGACAGATGGGGAACCGACACGTATGTATCGTTGCTACTAAGGATAAAACGATGGGGTCTATCTCTACATAGATAGATCTTGTCTACATCATGTCATCGTTATTATTGCATTACCCCGTTTCTCCATGAGCTTAATACACTAGATGCATGCTGGATAGCGATCGATGTGTGGAGTAATAATAGTAGATGCACGCAGGAGTCGGTTTACTAATCTTGGACGTGATGCCTATGTAATGATCATTGCCTGAATATCGTCATGATTATTTGAAGTTCTATCAATTTCCCAACAATAATTTGTTCACCCACCGTTTGCTATTTTTCTCGAGAGAAGCCACTAGTGAAACCTACGGCCCCCGGGTCTCTTTCTCATATATTTGCCTTTGCGATCTACTTTTTGCTTTGCTTTTATTTTTAGATCTATTAAACTAAAAATACAAAAATACCTTGCTGTAATTTATTTTATTTGGCGTTCGATCTATCAATATTTATAACTCTCTCACGTCCGTTTTCCCATCTTGGGGCGCCGCTACCCGAAAGGGATTGACGACCCCGTTTACGCGTTGGGTTGCGAGTAGCTGTTATTTGTGTGCACGTGCTGATTACGTTGTCTTGCTTGGTTCTCCTACTGGTTTGATAACCTTGTTTTCATATCTGAGGGAAATACCTACCGCCGTTGTGCTGCATCATCCCTTCCTCTTTGGGGAAATATCAACGTAGCTTCAAGCGACATCATGGTCACATGGGATCACTGACAGTCTTGGTCTGACCAGATCTGGCCATGGCTATGGGCTTGGGACGGGCCAAGCCTTGCTAGGGTTTTGATGTCCCCATCCGATGATCTTGGACCAACATATGTTGGTGCAGGTGTGCGAGGTTGGAGCGTCGGACACCGGGACGACGACCCTGGATGGCAGGCTGCGTGTCTCACTTTCCATTGAGTAGCATGGCAGTGTTTCTTGGTCATGCGGGTGGTGAGATGCATTATGGCTGGTAGTCTTGGCGAAGCCGTCGCCCGTCAGTGTTGGCAAAGGCCTTATCCTGATCTACAGTTCTCGACCTGTTGTGGTAGTTCTGGTGGCCTGATTCCCCATTGGCGAGGTGCCGGGGAGGGTCTGAATGAAAGCTTCGAGCATCAATTCCTGTGGCCGTGATGCTTGCGGGTCTCATGTCCCTTTTGGGGGCATCGCCATGCCTCTTCTCCCCGTCAGTTCAGGATGAATACACTTGTCAGCCACGACAGACGCGGTGGTAGTGGTGCATTGCGTCGTGACCCTCGTGGGGGTGTCGCCGGTGAGTGCGACTTTCTTTCGGTTGCGGCTGCATGTTCAAAATGGTGTGGAGATCCAATGAACGCTACCTAGAACTCTGGTGACTCGCGATATCGTTTACACCTATCTTTTACACGCGACGACGTCCTCTCTTCGTCCTTCCTGCTTGCCGGCCGACATGGATGACACTCCTCTATTTAGAGCAAGAGGCTAGAGGGTCCTCTCCGGCGGTGGTTGGGTCGTGACAGTGCAACAAAGTCTAGTGGTTTCTCCTAGCATCCAAGGCGGTGCGTGGTTTCATGTTGGTGGCGGTCCTGGTTGGGTATCAAGGTGGTCCAGCCTCTCCTGTGCTTCTTCTCAGCAGAATGGTCGAGGCATCTAGTTGTGTACTTTCTGTGCTTGTTAGCATGTTTGGCTTGTTTCGCCGTGCTTTTCTTTGATAATCTTGTATGAGGATTTCCTCAACACCATGTATCGTTCGATTGCGTAGCTTCCTTTATAAAGCAGGTGAAATTATGTTTCAAGATGAAATGCTTCTGTCATCAGCTCAGGACGCAGAAACATTTCAAATAATAATCATTTGGGGGGGGGGGGGTCAGGTAATAATCACTTGTTTTGTATATTTATGCACGTTTACCATATATGTTGTAGCGGCTTCCTGGAACCTGGTCCCCACTGTGCCCAATTTCTAAAACTTAGCAAAAGAAGTATAGTACTTAACATAAGACAAAAACATAACGCTCATATGTTTTTTAATACAACAAGCCACCTCATCTGTTTCCATTAAAGAAGCAGCCAATCGAACTTACAAGAGTTTTGAACCAAAAGGAAGCTAAAACAACTAAAGCAAGCTCGATAGGAAAGGGACCGTAACTTACTAATTACATGCACCAGGAAGCAGGATACCTCAACAACGACTCCAGGAAGCAACCTTTGCAAATTCAACATTCACATTCAATCCTGAGCACAACAGGGTTCCAACCATGGCATACTTCACATGTATTGCAAGAAAATCCTAGGTGTTCACCCCAGCATTAAACATATAATTAATTGTCATATAATAATCTATTATTTCATAACAAGGGGAAATGAACCTAGAATTTTAATTTGTTATGATAAATAAGACACGTCAGATTCCAAAAGAAGCAAATGAGATCATATTAGTGTGACAAATATAATATTGTCAATTATTCAGAAGGTAGAAAAACATTCACTGATTACAGACACACAATGGAATGACATATGCTCCATTTATTTTATAGATTAGGATGCATATCTAGGAACTCAACCATGTCCTTCACTTGTGCACTGGTCTTCGGGGTAATTAACAAATGTCTGTCTTAGTAGTGGTTGTTCTCCCAGAACTGAGCCTGGAGATAGTCTATTGTGTTCTTTTCCACCTGAAATGCCTTGGCAAGAACATCATCTGATATTGGTGGGTCTGACCCAAACACTGCATTGGCAATTGTGATAGCCCCTGGGTTCTGGCTGCTTAGCGCGGCAATTGCAACAGCAGGCAGGTGGGGGTTGGGGTTGAATTGAAAGTGGATGAGCCCCACGGGGAAGACAAACACATCACCTTTGTTGAGCACCTTGGAGAAGAACTTGTTTTTGTTGGGGGCGGGCTGGTTGGATGTCACAAAGCCAACGTACAGTGTTCCCTCGAGCACCGTGAGGATCTCAGTGGCGCGAGGGTGCGTATGTGGTGGGTTTTGGCCCAAGGGAGCATAGTCGATGCGCGCAATTGATATGCCGAGGGTGTTCAGTCCAGCAATCTGCATGACGTTGATCAAAGTGACGTTGGATCCAACCTTGTTGGGCACCCTAGGCTTGTCGAGGTTGGCCGCCTTGAAGAAGTCATCTGCATTGACCTCCATCGGGTTCTTGCAAACAAACCCATTGACACGGACTGGGGGCAAAAGAGATGTACATGTAAGCTCAGATTTTACATTGTTTCGACTCGCATATAATTACCAGAAATAGATTTCAACATATGTATTTGGTGAAAACATGATGACAAAACGGATAGTACCTGGTGAATTCATGTCGGCAACACAAAAGTCCTGGAGTGGGCTAGGATCAGAAGCAGTGGCCTGCCATGAGACTAACGCAAGAAGTGCAGCAAGGAGGAGAAAGGAAGAGGAGGATGCCATTTCGTTTTAGTGTCTTTGGCTCTTCTGTTCTCTCTTCTTCCTATTTCTGTTTGTGGCGTGAGTGACGATGGTTTGAACATGCAGGGGATGCATGTGTTTATATAGGCGCAGAACTCGTGAGTAATAGACAAAGTCAAGTGCAACCGATCAACAGATTGAAATGGTCTCCGGCTGCTGATTAAACTATTTTGCATAACTTTACAGGTTCCCTTTAAGACACGTTTTCCCTTCAAAGAAGCAATGTGAAACTCTCTCCTGAGTCGCCACAATGCATGCAGGGCTGGTTCCAGGAAAAGTCACCACCCGTTGCCATTTAGGAAATTATTTTGAAGATAAGAAACAGCGACAAGATAAACAAATGAAATTCCACTACTTTAATTAGATACAGTATCACATACTTGGTCAGAATCTGAACTGGTGGTCTGGTGTGTATGCACAAAGTTAGTTAAAGAGCAGTTGAGAAAAGCCAAGTCATGTAAGGCCATCAAATATTGTCACGTACTCATGCGTGGGCTTGATTCATGGGTGCCTGCATGACTTCTTAAGAGATATAAACTGACTACTACTCCTGTTCTTTCCAGAAGTTGATATAGAATAATGTGTGCAATCGAGGTTTTCAAACTATAAAATTATATATTTGCCTGTAGATTTGTCATGAAACCCAGCAACATAAGACGACACGGCATATTGTGTGTGAAGAAGGAAGAAAGCGAGGCGCCTCGATCCACACATGAATCCACCTAATACATCTGCTATATGTAGCAGCCCCTGTACGTTATCATCACGTCAAATCTGGTATTTACTTGGTTAGATGTCTCTCGAAGTGGTTGAGTATTTTCAGGAGGAAGCAGCGGCATTAGTGGAGGAAGTGCCCAACCAAAAGGAGAGCTGCCACAGAGGCCATGATGATGGAGAGCAGGAAATTTTCATATGATCTTAGCAAGACTAGTTAACATCTTGCAAGGACTTTTATCAACCTGTTCTATCCAGAAGTTATTATAAAATATATGCAATCTATCTTTTCAAACTATGACCACTAATATAAACAAAATATATATTTTCCAACAGATTTGTCATGAAATCCAGCAACATAAGACAACGCGGTAGCTAGCGGATTGTGCCGACAAGGAAGACATCGACGTGCGTCGATCCATGCACGAATCCACCTAATACAATTGACATATGTAGCAGCCCTGTTATCATCACAGTAGTCAGATATGTATTTGCTTGGGCAAATTTCTCTTGCAGTAGTTGAGTATTTGCAGGAAGAGGTGACGACATTAATGGATCTGCCTAACCAAAAGGAGAGAGATGACGACCTTACTAAGAGTAGTTAGCATCCTCGTGCTAAAAATTTTATCATGACCAGTTCAGTACATAAATCTAACAATCTCGGTTGGCTTCCTACCTAGGTTCATGACACCAAACCTCACCTGCCCCCTTTTGTTAGTGTAAACAGTGCATCTAGTTACTAAGCTGGGTGGCCACACATAAACTGATTAATTTGTCAGAGGTGCGCGTTGGTAGGTTTGTGAAGGAAAAGATCAAGATATTTCCATCAGACAAATAAAATGCTTCTATCACAAGCTTGTTAGAAAGAGCCAACTCAGATAATAATCTGTTCTCGTATATTTATGCATACTGTCTATATATGTCGGACCTGGTTTCTAGAACCTGGTTTGGTGTGCCTAGTTTCTGAAATGTAGCAAAAATCATATTTCTAGTTCTAAATTTAAGAAGAAAAAATAACGATCATAAGTTTTTTTAGAGAATTTGCCTCCTCATCAATTTCCATTAAACAAACGGCTAATCAAATTTACAAGAGATTGGAACCAAAAAGAAGCTGAAACAAGACATGCAGGAAAATAGAGCTGTCAGCAACCAAAAGAGCAGGTTCACAGCGGAGGAGCAATAAACTAAGTCTCACATGCACCAGAAAGGGAGTGACCACAAGAACAACTCTACTAAGAAACTTTTGCACATTCAAGTTTTCACACTACAATCCTGAGCACAACCGGGTTCCAACCATGGCCTCAAGCATACTCCTCCTGAATCACCAGATTGATCTTTAACACCCTTTCTTCAACCCTTCCCCCATCTCGTGTTTCTGCAAAATGCTCCAACTATTAGGCTCTAGAATACGACAACATGATCATCTAGGATTTTTTTTATTAAAGCAAGCCGAGTTCCTAGTTTCCATATTGTCCAATGAATTGTTGTCTCCCCCATAGATAACCAATTTCCACAAAGACACGGGAAAATAGTTATTCCACACACTAGACAATGGCGCCGGCAATAACAACGGCGATGACATGATCAATGGGGACGATGATGACCCTAACGACGGAGAATATGATTTGGAGGATGAGGAGGAAGGAAGCCTTGGCCCCGATGAGTATGACGCTTTCGAGCTACCCCTTGAGGTACCCCAGCTCAAAACTATGTGCAAGCGATTGGCTAGTACGACCAAAAGCATCAAAAAGAAGTCCCAACATCTCAAGACCGAAGAAGATGAGCTAAACGACATATGGAACGAGCTCCTTAGGGCCGAGCAGGCCCGAGAACAAGCTCGACTAGTTGGATGCGGAGACCGAGGACAACTTGCAAACAGATCTTACCCCATGGCAACTTGCTAGACTAGATGGATGCGGAGACCGAGGACAGCGCGCTTTCAAAACGTAACTGGGTTGAAAGCCTCGACCGTCCTCCCTATTGCAGAGATCGACAGATAGGCACTGAAAAATATGCCTTCGAGGCGCATGGAGCCCGAGGTGGAGTCAATCCACCACGGACCACCACGAGATACAAACCCAAGGGGAAGTGGCCCTTAAGCTCCGAAACCCCACATCGACCAATCTACAAGTCTCGGCAATGCCCACCTGCTAGACAGACAGGATATTTTGCATAGCTAGCAAAGAATGGCGATGTGCGCGACTACACTTGCGACTGCACAACAACGATGTCGGACGTACGCCACACGACTGCAAGTGTCTGAGGAGCTACACACCCTCGATGCTTTACAGATGAGTTCATGCAACACCAGTTCCCTGCTAATCCCATAATAGGAAGGGTGATGTAGCACAACAGTAAAAAGTATTTTCCTCAGTTAAGAACCAAGGTTTATCGAACCAGTAGGAGTCCACAAGCTAGCAAGATAAGCAGCACCTGCACACAAACAAAATAAATGTTTGCCCCCAACTTGGCAAGGGGGTTGTTAATCCCCTCGTCTTGCTAGTTACAAAGTTAAAAGCAAATAGTGATAGACAATGATATGTCAAATGGCAAAATAGTAAAGAGAGCAATAGAGCAACACAAATAATAATAGAGAATGGACCCGGGTGCCATAGGTTCACTAGTGACTTCTCTCTCAAAAGCAGGTAATGGCATAGTAAACAAATTATTGTTAGGCAATTGACAAATAAATATCATTCATGGCATAATCTTGTATAGGCATCATGTGCATGACAATTAGACCATAATCCATCTGCATCTACTACTATTACCGCACCCCAAGACCGCTATCCAGCATGCATGTCACAGTGTTAAGTTGGCAAGAAATAGAGTAACGCAATAAGCAAGATGACCTTATGTAGCTCAACAGAAAGAAACGTAGCAATAAGATCAATCCCCGTTGTTTTATCCTTAGTAGCAACAACACATCATGTGCCTTTGCCCCCTTTTTGTCACTGGGCAAGATCACCGTGAGGTTGAACCTACTACTATGCACCACTCCCTCTGAAGAATTACCCATCTATCTCGGCCAGGGAAGACAAATAACTCAAAAAGTACACATAGTTACTTAATCATACAACAAAGAAACTCCAATTCTATTCAATGAACAATCTGGTCATAAATCCACAAATCATCGGATCACAACAGACACCATAAGAATTACATCGGATTGATCTTAGAGGAGATCATTGTATTGAAGATCCAAGAGAGATAGAGAGAGAGAAGAAGTCATCCAGCTGCTACTATGGAACCGTAGATCCTGAAGTAACTACTCAGACATCAACATGGAGGCAGCAAGGTTTATGCAGATGGCCACCCCAACGGTTTCCCCCTCCGATAGAGCTCCAAAACAGGGCTCCAGATGGGATCGGTTCGGAACAGAGACTTGCGGCGGTGATAAAATTCTCTTGTTTGTCTCTCTGAGGGTGTCAGGAATATTGGGAATTTATAGGACAAGAATTATGTCATACGGAGCTGCAGGGGCCCCACAAGCCTGGGTGGTGGACCAGGGGTTAGGCTGCACCCCCGGGCTTGTGGGCCCCTTGTCCATCTTCTAGTCAATTAGGTTGTCCACGCGTCATAACCAATGGCAGACATGACTAGGAAGAGAAATCCTCCTCCCTCCTCCCACGAGGTGACCAGGGGGACCCTCAATCCCACTGGCCCTCACCGCCGCTTGATGGTGCGGTCAGGCAAAGCCCAACCATCTCCGCCAGCGGTGGGGCCTCTGGCTCTTCTTGCCCATGCGGGGCTGGTGAGGGCCGGTGACCTGAGCCAGAACATGGCGGGGGCCGTGTGCCACGGTAATATAGTGGGTGGACGCTGTGCTCCAGCACCCTGCTGCCCAGTTGCCTGGCAGCTTGGTGGATGGGCGCGCCTGGACGCTTGTGACGACGGTGATCTAGGCTTCTAGATCTAGATCCGGACGACATGGGTTACGGGCAGCTGCCCCCGTCGTGGCCTCTGCTGGTGGTGGTGGAGGCGTAGCACCAGTAGAACAAAGGGCGGGCTGGTTAGCTTCGGTTGCTCCGACGGCGGACAACAGCGAGCTCGAAGGTGGGATTCCCGGTGAGCAGTTTTGGTCGATGCCGGCGTTTCACGGGGTTGTCCTCGCCGGTGGTCGGGTGTCGTTGGTGGTCTCGCGCGTTGAGCTATGCCGTCCGCCGAGGTGGGGCAGCACATGGGGTGCTCGGTGGGGAGGTTTGTGAGAGGGATGGCGGTGCAAGGGTGTGCTGGTCGTGGATGCGTACGTCCTCTCCCCTTCGCCCCCCTTTCCATGCCTGTGCGCGCTGCCATAGCTCCAGCGGTGTTCTAGGCGGGACATATGCTTCGGCCCCGTAGGTTGGGGGCTGCCTTTTGTACCAAAGCCGAAAACTTTGGCTGGTCTTGGAGGGGTTTGAATGCAGGGCGGCAGCCCTGGCGGCAGGAGGCGCGACATTCGTAGGCGGAGTGTGCTCTCAGGTGCGAGCGGGCAGCCATGGCCACGTGGGTGGCTTGGTTGCGGGTGTTTAGCGGAGCTAGGGTGCGGCGGAGGTGTGAACGCTGGGTGCATCACTTGCCCAATCCGTGTACTGGCCGATGGTGGCAGCATCTATTGACGTCGTATCCTTTCCTGTAGGCTTCGTCGCGGCGTTCTGGCTCCTTTCGTCATGCTCCGGATGAAAAGTTGATCTACATGATCGGGCGGTGGCGGCTATCAGTGGTCGTACCCTTCTGGGAGACACCATTTTGGAGTCCTGGCTTCATCGTTGTCGGTCACACCTCTTCATTGTGGTTCATGGTGGAGGTCTCCATCGGCTCCAAACGGTCTTTTTCGCATATGTGTGGTTAGTTTGGTAGTCGGTGGGGTGGTGTGTTAGTGCATGACACCTTTGTATCTTGTCTTGCGTGTGTGTTGTGTGCGGTGGTGGCGTGTGTTTATATCGGTCTACACGGTTGTAATGCGGTGATGGTTGCTTTATATAATATAAAGCGGGGAACCCCTTTTTCGTCATAACCGATGGCAGACATTATAGTGCCGCACATGTATTGCACACAAGCACTATATATGAGGAATTTCCCAACGTGTTCAACCAAACCAGCAAACTTACATTAAATTACTAGATAATCGTCTATTGTATCGGAGAAGGGGGGAAAGAACCCTGAATTTTCGTTCGTTATGGGAAATATGACACATAATAACCAAAATAGCATACGGCATCATATCAGAGTGATGAAAAAAGATATTGTTGATTATTCATAACATTGAAATACATTCATGGCTTACAGACACACAGCGGCATGACATATTCTCCATTTATTTTATAGATATAAGGATGCTCGAGATATTCAATCAAATCCTTGATTTATGCACTAATCCTCTGTGTAATCAACAAATGTCTGACTTAGTTATGGTTGTTCTCCCAAAATTGAGCCTGGAGATAGTCTATTGTATTCTTTTCCACCTGAAATGCCTTGGCAAGAACATCATATGATATTGGTGGGTCCGACCCAAACACTGCATTGGCAATTGTGATAGCCCCAGGGTTCTGGCTGCTGAGCGCGGCAATTGCAATAGCGGGCTGGTGGGGGTTGGGGTTGAATTGGAAGTGGATGAGCCCCACGGGGAAGACAAACACATCACCTTTGTTGAGCATCTTGGAAAGGAACTTGTTTCTGTTGGGGGCGGGCTGGTTGGATGTGACAAAGCCAACATATAGTGTCCCCTCGAGCACCGTGAGGATCTCAGTGGCGCGAGGGTGCGTATGTGGTGGGTTCTGACCCAAGGGAGCATAGTCGATGCGCGCAATTGAGATGCCGAGGGTGTTGAGTCCAGCAATCTGCATGACGTTGATCAAAGTGACGTTGGATCCAACCTTGTTGGTCACCCTAGGCTTGTCGAGGTTGGCTGCCTTGAAGAAGTCGTCTGCGTTAACTTCCATCGGGTTCTTGCAAACAAACCCATTGACACGCACTGGGTGCAGAGAGGAGATGTAACATTTAAGGTTAGATCTTACAAAGTCGTTTTCTTGGATATAATTTTCAGAATCTGATTGCAACATACGTATCTAGTGATAACATCACAGGAAACCATGAAGTGCGTAGTACCTGGTGAATGCAGGTCGGCGACGCAAAAGTCCTGGAGTGGGCTAGGATCAGAGGCAGTGGCCTGCCATGAGACCAGTGCAAGAAGAGCAGCAAAGAGAAGGATGGAAGAGGATGATGCCATTTGAGTTTAGTTTCTTGGGCTCTTCTTTTCTCTTGTGTTCCTCTTTGTGTTTGTTGCCTGAGTGATGCTTTGAGCATGCAGGGGTTGTATGTGTTTATATAGGCGCAGTGAGGCGTGTGCGAACTCGGGAGCAATAGACATAGTCAGGTGGAACCGACCAACAGATTGAAATGGTCTCGGGCTGCTGATTAAACTATTTTGCATAAATGTTTTCCCTTCAAATGAAGCAATGCAGCGTATACAGATAGATAAAGGAACTCTATGTGATGTACGACTGAGTAGTAACGATGATTGTTTCTCCATTTAACCCGAGTCTCAACAATGCATGCAGGGCTAATTCCAGGGAAATTCACCACCCGTCGCCATTATTAATGAAGGAAAATATTTATAAACAAGAAATATCCGGCAAGAGAAACAAATGAATTCCACAAGTTTAATTATATATCTAAATATCCTGTGTTTCTATCATACTATCATATACCTGGTCATAGTCTGAACTGGTTCCCGCGAAATCAGTCAAAGAGAGCAGTTGAGAAAAGCCAAGTTATACAAGGCAAACAATTATTTTCTAGCTTGATGCCGACATAGACAAAGTTACCTACTCTTACGTGAGCCTGATACATATAGAGTGACTACTACTCCTGTCCGCTCCACAAGTTGATATAGTATTATGTGTGCTATCTAGCTTTTGGAACTACGAAATTATATATTTGCCAATAGATTTGTCATGAAATTCCAGCAACATAAGACGACAGAGTAGTAAACGGATTCGTAGCAGCCCCTGTTTGTTATCATCATGTCAATCCGATATTTACTTGGTCAGATGTCTCTCGAAGTGGTTGAGTACTTACAGGAAGAAGCAACGACATTAATGGACGAAGTACCAAACCAAAAGGAGAGATGATACAAATGCCATGACGATGGAGAGCAGGAAGTTTCCATACGATCTAAGCAAGACTAGTTAACATCTTCTAGCGAAGAGTTTTATCATGCATGACCAGTTCAGTGTATAAACCTAGCCTTCCTGACTAGCTTCATGGCACCAGACCTCACCTGCTTCTTTTGCTAGAGTAAATAGTGCATCGAATGACTAGACTAGGCCAAGCGGCCACTCATAAACAGATTAATTTATTGGAGGTGTCTGTTGGCAGATTTAGTATAGAAAAAAAAGTTTCCAGATGATTTAATTGCTTCTATCACAAGCTTATTACAAAGAAACAACTCAAATATTAATTGTTTTTTTGGGACTCAGATATCTACAATAGTTTTTCTGGAGAATGATCAATCAAACTTACAAGACTTTGAACCCAAAGGAAGCTAAAACAGAACAATGAGGAAAAATAGAACTAATGACAACCACAACAACAAGTTTCATAGCAAAGGAAGCGTAGACTACTTCTTAGATGCACCAGAAAGACAGACCACAAGAACGACTCCTGGAAGCAACTTTTGCACATTCAACTTGAACATTGCAACCTCTGAGCACATTAACATATAATCATCTATTGGCTTTTGATTAAAGTTTTGCACAAACTTCTCAAGTTCCCTTTTAATATGCCTAAGCGCTATTGCATCATCTGGTGTATGTCTGAGTAGTAATTACGATTATTTATCCATCTCACCCAAGTCGGCACAATGCATGGAGGGTTGGTTCCACGAAAAGTCACGACCCATCACCATAGTTTATTAGATATCACATACTTGGTCATGGTGAGAACTGGTGCGCACAAGGTCAAGGAGGAGTTGAGAAAAGACAAGTGATGCAAAGCAATCGTTTTCTACCTAGACAATGTCATCTGCTTAGATTTATCCATTCTCCCTTCTTTTAAGTTGCTTCAGAATGCGTGCAACCAATTTTTTCAAGCTGTGGCCACTAACATAATCGAACTATATATTTGTCACCGGATTTGTCATGAACAAAACTGTGCACAAGATATGGCATGGGATAAAAAGGACATACACGTACTTATACGTTTATAGATATGTGTTAGCAGCTTAACATACATATGATTAGAAAGCACGGTTGGAGATATAATGGAATATCTTACCATCCTCCAGGAAAAATAAACAGAGAAACTAGGCAATATGAGTCACCTAGTGATATAAAAAAATTAAGGTTGCAGGTTGACGCAGTAGTTAAAGGATTGTGTCAATGAGGACGAAGACACGCACGCATAAACAATGATGGTAGAGAGCAGAAACAATTCACGTGATCTTAGTAAGAGTAGTTAACATCGTCTTGCTAAGAGAAGTTAGGTGGTCTCGGCGCGAGAAAGTCCAATGTTTCTTCCAGGTGGTGTGTGGTTGAATGTCGTCGTCGGTCCTGCTTGAGTCTTCAGGTGGTCCACCCTCTCTTGTGCTTCCTCTCAGCGTGTTTGGCTTGGTTTGCCATGCTTTCTTTAATCATCTTGTATGATGATTTGCTCAACACCATGTATTGTTCAGCCAAGCGGCCGAAGTCCGTTTTGTGATAAAATTCTTCTATGACAGGCTTGTTACAAAGAAACAACTCATATAATATTCATTTTTGGGCGGTTTAGGTAATAATCGTTTCTTTTGTGTATTTATGCATGTTTTTTGTATGTATGCTGGACCTAATTTTTGGAACCTGGTCTCCGGTGTGCCCAGTTTCTAACACTTAGTAAAGATCATATTTTTAGTTCTCAACTTAAGAAAAAGAAAAATAATACACATAAGTATTTTGATAAAACGGGACACCTCATCAAATTTCAATTAAAGCAACTGTCAATCGAACTTACAAGAGTTTGAACCAAAAGGAAGCTAAAATATTACATGCGGGAACCGTAAATTTCTTATTGCATGCACCAGAAAGCGAGAGAGCAGAACAACGATTCCAGGCTGCAACCTTTGCACATTCAACTTTCACATTTAAATCCTGAGAACAATCGGGCTCCAACCATCGCATACTTCTCATGTATTATAAGATAATCCTAGGTGTTCAACCCTAGGATCAAACATATACTGGATTACCAGATAATCATGTATTCTTTCTTTTTTACGTAACCATCTATTATTTCGGAACAAGGGGAAAAGAACCCAAAATATTTATGAGAAATACGACACATTAGAACCAAAAAAAAAATATGAGATCATATCCGTGTGATAAACAACGATATTGTCAATTATTCTGAAGGTAGAAGTACATTCACTCATTACAGACACGGAATGGAATGGCATATGCTCCATTTATTTTATAGATTAGGATACATATCTAGAAACTCAAACATGTCCTTAATTTGCGCACTGATCTTCTGTGTAATCAGCCAACCTTTCACTTAGTTGTGGTTGTTCTCCCAGAACTGAGCCTGGAGCCAGTCTATTGTATTCTTTTCCACCTGAAACGCCTTGGCAAGAACATCATCGGATATTGGTGGGTCTGACCCAAACACTGCATTGGCAATTGTGATAGCCCCTGGGTTCTGGCTGCTGAGCACGGCAATTGCAACGGCGGGCTGATGGGGGTTGGGGTTGAATTGGAAGTGGATGAGCCCCACGGGGAAGACAAACACATCACCTTTGTTGAGCACCTTCGAGAAGAACTTGTTTCTGGCTGGGGCGGGCAGGTTGGATGTGACAAAGCCAACGTATAGTGTCCCCTCGAGCACTGTGAGGATCTCAGTGGCGCGGGGGTGCGTGTGTGGTGGGTTCTGGCCCAAGGGAGCATAGTCGATGCGCGCGATTGAGATGCCGAGGGTGTTGAGTCCGGCAATCTGCATGACATTGATCAAGGTGACATTGGAGCCAACCTTGTTGGTCACCCTAGGCTTGTCGAGGGCGGCTGCCTTGAAGAAGTCATCAGCATTGACCTCCATCGGGTTCTTGCAAAAAAATCCATTGACACGCACTGGGTGCATAGAAGAGATGTAGAGGGTAAGCTTAGGTATTACTAGAAAGCCGTTTTAACATGCATATAATTTTCAGAAATTTATTTCAACATATGTATTTGGTGGTAGCAGGACGGGAAAGCAGGAAGTTAAGTAGTACCTGGTGAATGCATGTCGGCGACACAAAAGTCCTGGAGCGGGCCAGGATCGGATGCAACGGCCTGCCATGAGACCAAGGCAAGAAGAGCAGCGAGGAGAAGGAACGAAGGGGAGGATGCCATTTGATTTCAGCTCCTTTGGGTCTTCTTTTCTCTTGTGTATTCCTGTTGTATTTGTTGGGTGAGTGATGCTTCCAATATGCAGGGATGTATGTGTTTATATAGGCGTGGCGAGCAGTGCAAACTCGTGAGCAACGGACATAGTCAAGTGGAACCAATCAACGGATAGAAATTGTCTTTGGCTGCCCACTAGATTATTCTGCATGAACTTTTCGGACATGGTCAGCCATATTCAAATCTTTGATATACTATAATCAAAGTTCCCTTTTGAGATGCCAAAGCAACACTTTTTTCTCTTTAATAAACAAAGAAGCAAATTAAGGTACTCCATCTGAATTTTTTTTTGAAAGGTACTCCATCTGATGCACCTGTTAGTAATAATTACTGTGAGTAATAATTTTGATTGTGTCAAACAAGGAAGAAATCGTGGCACGTGGATCCATGCATTAACGCACCTAATACCACTACTATATGTAACAGCCCCTGTCATGATCACGTCAACCAGATATACACTTGCCTGGTCAAATTTCTCTCCAAGTGGTTGATTACTTTCAGGAAGAAGCAACGACATTAATGGACGATGGAGAGCCAGAGTAGTTAACATCTTCTTATTAAATGAAGGATCACGTTTGCTGCTATAGAAACATATGAAGTTAGTGCCTGCAAAGAGGAGATGTATAAATATACAGATCTAAACGGAAAGACATCTCACTAAATGTGCATTTTTTGTCGCATCCAGTTATCATGAAAATATCGACAAGATGATCTTCAGCCAGCAAGTAATATCAGAATGGTCAGCAGTTACAGACAAAAAGATTCTACTGACATCTACAGAATTGTGTAGTGTACTGGTCACACACTCACACAGGTCAAAAAGCATTGACATACAGGAGCTCTCACTACCAGTGTTAGAAATTTTAAGTAAATAAGTATAGCAAACGTCTCGAGGTACTGCCAGACAGCAGGTAGGTTATTTCTCTGCACAGACAAAAGTGTGTCATTTGAGTGACCTTGCACTGCAGTAAAATAGCAATTATGCATGGAAAATAAATTGATCACTAAATGTTCTGGATCCTTAGGAATTTAAACTCAAGAAACGTTTGCATTATACACAATTGCATAAAATAGGAATTATGCATGGAAAATAAATTGATCTCTAAATGTTCTAGATCTCTAAATGGGTCTCTAAATGTTCTACGTCCTTAAGAATTTAAGATCTAAAGAGAAAAACTAAGACTATTCGACCTGTTTGAAACTAGGGGCTTAGCTATGTGGAGTGTGAGTCTTCCGAGATGCGCAAAGGACCAAGCCGACGACAACCAGGGAAAATGAGAATTATGATATACTTGGTCATTGTAAGAACTGCTGAGCACGAGGTCAGTCAAAGAGCAGCTGAGAAAAGCCAAGTCATGTTTTTTTTAAAGGAGGATAAACCCCTGTCTCTACATCACTACGATGCAGACAGACATTTCACTACCAGAAACGTGACTAAGCGTGTGGGCTAGTAGCCGTCAGGAAAAGAAATATGGCCGTCAGGAATATAATTCCTGTCGGCCAACCGACAGGAACAACCCACAGTCATAGCCTGCCAGGAATGAATGAGTATGCCTGACGGACGGCCCACAGGAATATTAATGCTGTCGGTTATCCCTGACGGTTGGCGCACAGGAAAGAAATGTTGCGTCAGATTTATGCTTCCCGGAAAATACATATTCCTGTCGTCCACCTGTCAGGTCAGGAAGGACTTATACCTGTAGGTTCAACCGACAGGAAAATTATACTAGGTTGCTGCAGCACGCGCTCATTCCTGTGAGCCGTTGGCCATCACGGTTACATCATGATGTTGATTTTTTATTTCATATTCCTACCACAAAAGCAATGTGCTTAACCCAGGTTCTACAAATGTTGCATTATTTCACAGAAACCATATGAGAATATATTTATATGACAACATCAAACTTCATATAGCATCATCAGTTCCATACATATATAATTACACTACAAGGCTACAAAGGTACCATCCACAAAAGGATCTGCTAACTACAATAATACTAGCAAAATACACCAGCTTGCAACTACCACCAGATGTATCAACATCAGTTCCATACATACACTACAAGGCTACAAAGGTGCCATCCACAAAAGGATCTGCCAACTACAACAATACTAGCAAAATACGCCGGCTTGCAACTACCACCAGATCTTAGTTCTCATTCCTAAGCCATACCAGATACACAAGTCCACAAAAGAGCATATTACGACCACATATACTCTGATGTTATCATGTTGATTGAGCAATCAGTTTCTGCCATGGTTGGCTGCGTCAACGGTCTGATCGCCGACATTCCCAGCGGCTTCATCCTCCTCGCTTGACTCCATGACATCATTGTTGCCATCAACCGCTTGCGAGCCGGCTTGAGATGAGTTATTTGTCCCCTGAATCAAGAAGTAACCTAATTGTTATTTAATCTGATTTAGAACAATAAAATTACAATACTTTGTTGGATAACAAGTGGAGACAACATAACCAAATGAACCAAATAATATCCATTTATTGATTAATGCTTGGCACCAAGAACTGATTTTGTCTAGGCTACTTTCAAGTTCCAATCAGATGGACCTTAAGCATGACAAGCATTATTTATACGGAAATTGGGCACAACAGCTAAAGAATCTTGTGAGAATAGACAAGCTCACAGATGCAAACATCCAAACAAATTAATACAGAACATGAAAAACAATCTCATATGCAACACAGTGTTGATATTGCAGCCACATCAACGTAGACATGTCAGAAGGAACGCACAAAACTAAGTTGAGTAGTGGACATCACACATTCATCCATATGATATATACAACTTCAAGTTTCTCATACACTTACTTCTGGTTGCGAAACAGCTCCATGGCTTAGTATATGTAGTATATGAGCCGGCAACTCTTTTCCTATCTCCTTGAAAAGTGCCTGCAAACAAAGAAGAAATGTTACTAGAGTTGATACTTGAGAAGTTAAGATCCATTGCTTTAGAATGTGGGCATGAATTTGTACATACAGTTATGAGCTGCCCATGCATATCTACTTTCTGCTGTAGCATCTCCTTAGCACGCCTGAGTTCTGCATTTTCTTCATTAACACGCCTGAGTTGTTCCTTCTCTCGAATGTGAGCGAAATTGATGCACTAGCATTTCTTTTTCTAGCTGCTGATTTAATATCTGCTTTCTTAATAGCCCCATCGGTTTTGAGCAATATCCTCAGATTTCAAGCGAGCTTCTCGTCCCCTCCCCATGTTGGTCTTGTATTCCTTTGATGTCCAATAACGACATAGTCCAGGCCATGCAACTTCCTTGCACCATGGTATCCTACTCTGGAGGTATTGCTCATATTCGAGTTCTCTTGCACAAGCCATCGAGTCATCAAGCTTCTCTCCTTGATTCTCATAGTAAAGCTTCACAGCATCCACACGAAGTTGGTACAACATGTCTTTCACCTTTTTCCTTGCATATGTGTCAATAATCCGGTTAGCCTCTTGCTCAATTTGGATTCGGGCACTGTCATCTTCCTCGTCATCCACATGCAGCTCAAACAAGTTCTACATGTTCAGAAATTTACAGATCAGACTTTTACAGCAATACAAAGATATGTATAATAATAATTGCAATTGCTCCAAAAAAATTGTACTTACCCAAAACTCTTCCTTCACACGATCTGCGGCTGTCCGCTTCTGAAAATCTAGAGTCGAATCATGATAGTAATCGTACCACTCTGGAATGAAGCCACGAAATGCAACTGGTAGCAGCCGTTCCATGAAGATATGGTAATCATGACTTTTAAGCCCAAAAATCTTCCTTTGCTGGAAGCTAACTCCTCTTTTAAAACCCGCTGCATATCCATCGGTAAATTTCAGCTCTTTAAACCATTTAAGAATGGTTAACCTATCATCTTTCTCAATGACAAACGGTGCCCTTGGCTTGAACCACTTCCCATTGTCCTTCAAATGCAAATGCTGCTTAGGGCGATGGCATATTTCTTCTAGATCTTTTCTTGCCTTCACATTATCTTTAGTTTTATTAGGAATGTCAAAGCATGTGTTCCATATAGCTTCTGCTACATTTTTCTCATTGTGCATCACATCGATGTTGTGCCTAAGCTTCAGTTTATCAAAGTATGGAAGATCCCAAAAGCAGCTTATGTGGGTCCAGTTGTGCGATTTATTATAGTTATCTGTGTCATATACATTTGCAACCATGTGAGCTCGCACTTCCTCCCCTGTCAAACGCCTTGGTGGCCCCTCAAGCACTATTGTATCCTTTCTAAACGAATTGGCTTGGGTTCTGAACTCATGGTCAGGAGGTAGAAAGCGCCTATGGCAATCAAACCAGCAAGCCTTACGCCCATGCGGAAGTGTAAATGATTTTGAATCACTCAAGCATTCTGGGCAAGCTAGCTTCCCATGAGTGCTCCACCCAGCAAACATACAAAAAGCAGGGAAATCATGGACTGACCATAGAAAAGCTGCTTTCATTAAAAAGTTTCTCTTCACAGAGGCATCCCATGTATTAACCCCCAGCCACAGTTCCATAAGCTCATCTGCTAATGGTTGCATTAGAATGCCCAAATTCTTTCCAGGATGTTCTGGACCAGGTATCACAAGACTAAGAAATATAAACTCTGGCTTTAAGAGAAAATCAGGGGGGAGGTTTAACGGAGCTACAAACACTGGCCAACACGTGTATGGAGCAGCAACCAAACTATATGGTGTAAAACCATCTGTAGCTATGACAAGTCGCACACTTCTCGGATCACATGAGAATTCTGGAAAATCCTTATCAAAATCTTGCCAAGCCTCGCCATCACATGGGTGGACCATCTTATCAGACCCGGAAGGAGTGTGAGAACGCATAAGCTTTGCGGTCTCCTCATTGGCATACAAGCTTTGCAATCTATCTTTTAGAGGGAGGTACCGCAAAACTTTACGTGGGATTTTCTTTTGGCCTTCCTCGTAACGAGATGTGCCACAAAAGTCACACTTCTCTTTATGTTTGTTATCTTTGTAATACAACATGCAATTATTTTTGCACACATCTATTTTAACATATGGCATACCAAGACCTTCTAAGAGTTTCTTGGATTGGTAGAAGTCTTCGGACAAATTAGATTCAGGAGGCAAAAGTTCATGGATTATTTTTAAGGTATCATCAAAATGTGCAATGGACATGTTGTATTGTGATTTCATAGCCAGCAAGCGAGCTACAGCAGAAAGACGTGTGTGTTTTGTATTCTCATGTACCAGTTCATCGGCACTACTGACCATCCTATAAAAAGCCTTGGCAGAGGAGGTTGGCTCCTCAGTAACCGGTGGAGGATGGCTACCACCTAAGTCAACCAACATATTGTCCATTCGATCAGTTTCATTACAGCCCTCTTGATGATGTACTAAAGGGACAGATCCATCAGCAGCAGCTACAAAACTCTCACCATGTTCTGTCCAGGTTTTGTAATTTGGCTTATACCCATGTTTATACAAGTGTTTCTCTACAATGTGCCTTTCTTGCGGAAAATAATTCCGACATTTGGCGCATGGACACTTAATTTTACCACCTTCAGCTACGGAAGAGAAGGCCCGGTCTATAAATCGTGCAGTTTCTTCAAGCCATATATTAGAAGGGACTTGACCAAACACCCATCCACTATACATCCAATCACGGTTCTCCATTATTTAACCAAGAATTCATACTGAAATAAAATTCACAGAAATGGGGATATTTGAGAAAAATAATAGCATACTAAAGGGCAGCAGCACAAATAACAATTCACAAAAAGACAATTGTTTCAGACATAAATTTAAGAGCTCAAAGCTATAACTTACCAATATACTTGTTCAAGCTGGGAAATTACGGCGTCGAAAAGGGTGGCTAGCCAACTCCCCTAGCTGTTTGCCGATGTTTCTGGAAAATTATACATGTTAAATTCACTTTACTAGAATAAAATAGATAGCAGGTAGATGTCATAGAAGCTACAACCTAGAAAAAATAAACACTTATATGGTCATGTACAGAAGCTACAACATGTTAGCTATTCAGTGAGGTTGCTACAGACGCTACAACATACATCTAAGAACAACAAAAACTAATATGTTCAAATCAACCGTATACTAATCAGACGTGCCTAAAATAGTTTCAACTAAGCTTAAACGCTACACAAGAAATAGAGCAAGCAAATCTTAGATCCAGGAAAAGGAGGTGATATATTACCAGAGATATGAAGACAGAGGGCTTGTGATGCAGCGAGCAGAGGAGTACGGACAGCCAGAGGTGAAGATGTGTAAAGTCGAATGGGGGGACTAGTACGGGAGCTCGGTGGGGAGGCGGGTGCTGGTGCTCCGGCGGGTGGCGAGGTGGAGACCGGCGCTACGCCGGTGGTGAGGCAGATGCGGGTGGAAGAACGGCCTTCCGCGGGAAGGGGAGGCAGCAGCGGCGGTGGACCGGACGATGGTGGCGGCGGCAGTGGACCGGACGATGGTGGCGTTGGACAGGGCGATGGTGGCGGCGGCGGTGGAGTGGCAGGAGACTGAATTGGGGATCGAGGGTTCTGGAGACTGAACTAGGGATCGAGAGGGTTCTGTTAGCCCTCTCATTTTGTACTGGGCCTAATTCTGTGAGCCCAAACACACAGGAAAATAGAAAAAATGGATGGGCCTCGGCTAAAAATGCGCGAGCAATGAAATCCGGTGGCGCGAAGTGAGAGCCCGAGGGCGCGAAGGGCCGAAAGCTATTTCTGTGGGCCTCGACCCACAGGGATATATTCTTCCTGTGCGTTTACTCAAAGCCTACAGGAATATAGTGCAAAAACCTGTCGGCTACAGCCCGACCTACAGTAAAACGGTACTTTCCTGTGAGCTTACGTGGGGCTGACAGGAATATAAGTTGGCTCACAGACTTAGTCGCGATTCTGGTAGTGTTTATTAATAAAGCCAAGTCATGTAAGCCAATTGTTTTCTAGCTGTAGGATGACAGAAAGTCACCAACTCATGCGTGGGCTTCTAAAGACGTGGAGTGACTACTACACATGTTCCTCCAGAAATTGCTATATGATGTGTGCGATCGAGCATTTCAAACAATGAAATTGTCCCTTTTCAAAAGAAAAGAAAAAGTCTATGAAATTGTAGATTTGCCAATAGATTATTTGTCATGAAATCCAGCAGCATAAGATGACACAGTAGGTAGCGGACTGTGGCAACAAGCGGAAGAAATCAAGGCGCGTTGATCCATGCATGAATCCACATAATACACCTGCTATTTTGCAGCTGCCCCTGCTAGCATCACGTCAATCAGTTTTCTTTTTAGAAAGAGGAGGATAACCCCATCAACCAGATATTTACCTGGTCAAATTTCTCTCGCAGTTGTTGAGTAATTATAGGAAGAAAGCAAGGATCTTAATGCTTAGTGGACGTTCCTAGCTAACCAAAAGGAGAGCTATGAAGATGGAGCTTTTTTATTTTTTTGAAAAGGGGGAACAAGCTATGAAGATGGAGCTGAGCAGGAACTTTTCATATGATCTTAGTAAGAGTAGTTAGTTTCCACCTTGCTACGATTCAATCATGACCAGTTCATTGTAAATATAAATCTAAGAATCAGACCACACCTGCTTCTTTTTTGGAGTAAACAGAACTCATAAACTGATTAATTACTTGGAAGTGTTTGTTTGAGTTTCCATACACTAGTCATCAACCCTGTGCCTTCGCACGGGCAGTGATTTTGGAAAAACAACATTTTGTAAAACATCGCACAATTCTGTGGTAATGTAGTCATCGTCTCGTCCGCCCGATGCCACCGCGCACCTCCGGTACGAGCCGCCGCTCGCTGCCACTGCAGCAACCCGCAGTCCCGTGCGCCGCCGCACCGCGTCTCCGTGCCAAGGGCCACTGTGCCTCCACGCTCGTCGCGCCGAGCTGCAGCGGCCTCTGTGCCACCATGCAGGTCCTCAGCGACCTCCTCGCGTTCGTGACCGCAGTGCTTGTCGTGCGTCGCCGTCACCACGCGCTCTCCATTGCGCCGCAGCCGAGACCTCCATGTCCGCCACGGATGCCACCGCGCGCCACGGCCCCGAACTTGGTAGCTCTGATGCCAATTGATAGGTTCAAGCCCTAGCGCTCTCTCTCTCCCTCTCTCTCTCTCTCACGTAGCTCTCGCACTCTCTTGCTGCCCTCTCGCGGTGATTCAGGCACACGAACGCCCGCCGCACAAGAAGGAGAACATGGAGACAGTGACATGGTGATTTCCTGCGCACGAACGCCCGCCGCACATACGGCACTTTCCTTCAACACGAATTGAATCCGCAGCAGTACAGATGAAGGTATATATACGCACGCACACGCCCGCCGCACAGGTGAAGGTACAGGCTGGACGTATGACGAGGGTGCGGGATGGTTCAGGCGAAAGTTCGGCACCTCGACGCTGGTGGAGGTGATGTCTTGGTAGTCACGTCCATCTTTGGATCGTCGTCATTGTTCTCCCACAGCCGACGCGATGGTGGCGGCGCAGTGCGTCATGACCCTCTTGGGTTCGTCATCGGTGAGTGTAGTCTTTCAGTCGCGGTGGCGTGTTCAGAATGGTACGGAGATCCACCGTATTGCTTGCACCTATCTTGTACATGCAGCAATGACCTCCTTTCGTCATCTCTGCTCGCTGGTAGGGTCAAAGCTCCTTGGTTTGGGCAGACGGTCCTCTCTAATAGCAGTTGGGTGGTGTCGACGTGACAGAGTCCAGCGTTTTCTTCAAGGTGGCATCTGGTTAAATGTCATCATCGGTCCTGGTTGAGTCTTCAGGTGGTCCCGCCTCTCCTGTGCTTCCTCTCGCGGCATGCTAGAGGCGTCTAATTGGGCACTTCTGGTGCTTGTTAGTGTGTTTGTCTTGGTTTGTCATGCTCTCTTTGATCATCCTGTATGATGATTTCCTCAACACCATATATCGTTCAGCCAAGCGGCCGAAGTCCGTTTTGTGATAAAATGCTTCTATGAGATGCTTGTTACAAAGAAATAACTTAAATAATATTCATTTTGGGGGTGTTAGGTAATAATCTATTCTTTTGTACATTTACGCGTGTTTTCTATATGTATGTTGGAGCAAATTTTTGGAATCTGGTCTCCGGTGTGCCCAGTTTCTAAAACTTAGTAAAAATCATATTTTTATCTCAACTTCAGAAAAACAAAAATAATGCTCATAAGTTTTTTGATAAAACGATCCACCTCATCAAAATTTCATTAAAGCAACCGTCAATTGAACTTACAAGATTTTTGAACCAAAAGGAAGCTAAAAATATTACAAGCAGGAACCGCAAATTTCTTATAGCATACACCAGAAAGCAAGAGAGCAGAACAATGACTCTAGGAGGCTACTTTTGCACATTCAACTTTCACATTTAAATCCTGAGCACAATCGGGCTTCAACCATCGCATACTTCGCACGTATTGCAACATAATCCTAGGTGTTCAACCCTAGCATCAAACATATACTGGATTACCATATAATCGTGTATTGTTTCCTTTTTTTGACCTAGTCATCTCTTGTTTCGGAACAAGGGAAAAAGAGCCTAAAATATTTATTTTTTATTGAGAAATACGAAACATTAGAACCAAAAAAGCATATGAGATCATATCAGTGTGCTAAAAATGATATTGTCAATTATTCAGAAGGTAGAAATACATTCACTCATTACAGACACAACAATGGGATGACATATGCTCCATTTATTTTATAGATTAGGATGCATATCTACAAACTCAAACATGTCCTTAATTTGCGCACTGGTCCTCCGTGTAATAAGCCAACCGTTTCACTTAGTTGTGGTTGTTCTCCCAGAACTGGGCCTGAAGCCAGTCTACTGTATTCTTTTCCACCTGAAACGCCTTGGCAAGAACATCATCGGATATTTGTGGGTCTGACCCAAACACCGCATTGGCAATTGTGATAGCCCCTGGGTTCTGGCTGCTGAGCGCGGCAATTGCAACGGCAGGCTTGTGGGGGTTGGGGTTGAATTGGAAGTGGATGAGCCCCACGGGGAAGACGAACACATCACCTTTGTTGAGCACCTTCGAGAGGAACTTGTTTCTGTTTGGGGCGGGCTGGTTGGATGTAACAAAGCCAACATACAATGTCCCCTCGAGCACCGTGAGGATCTCAGTGGCGCGAGGGTGCGTATGTGGTGGGTTCTGACCCAAGGGAGCATAGTCAATGCGCGCAATTGAGATGCCGAGGGTGTTGAGTCCAGCAATCTGCATGACGTTGATCAAAGTGACGTTGGATCCAACCTTGTTGGTCACCCTAGGCTTGTCGAGGGCGGCTGCCTTGAAGAAGTCATCAACGTTAACCTCCATTGGGTTCTTGCAAACAAACCCATTGACACGTACTGGTGCATAGAAGAGATTTATAATGTAAGCTTAGGTCTTACAAAGTTGTTTCGACTTGCATATAATTTCCAGAAATTCATTTCAACATATTTATTTGGTGAGAACATGATGAGAAACCGGATAGTACCTGGTGAATTCATGTCAGCGACACAAAAGTCCTGGAGGGGGCTAGGATCGGAGGCAGTGGCCTGCCATGAGACCAAGGCAAGAAGAACAGCGAGGAGAAGGAAGGAAGAGGAGGATGCCATCTGATCTTTTTCTCTCTCCTGTGTTTCTGTTTGTGATTGTGGCGTGAGTGATGGTTTGAACATGCAGGGATGTATGAGTTTATATAGCTGCAGCGAGCAGCGCCTGAAATCGTTAGCAATTGTAGACTTAGTCAAGTGAAACCAACCAACCAATTGAACTGGTCTCTTGCTGCTAATTAAACTACTGCATATACGCCCATTTAAGACACGTTTTCCCTTCAAAGAAGTAATGCAGAGTATACAGCCATATAAAGCTATTCTATGGTGATGTGCACGGCTGAGTAGTAATTATGAATGTTTCTCCATCTCACCCGAGTCGCCACAATGCATGCAGGGTCAATTTCAGGAAAATTCACCACCCATCACTATTAAGGAAAATATTTTTAAGAGAAGAAACATCTGGCACTAGTTTAATTCGATATCATATACTTGGTCATAGTCGGAACCGGTGCGGACGAAACCAGTCAAAGAGCAGTTGAGAAGCCAAGTCATGTAAGGCAATCAATCATTTTCTAGCTTGATGCCGACATAGATGAAGTCACGTACTCACGCGTAGGCTTGATTCATGGGCGCATGATTTCTAAAGACATATAGAGTGACTACTACCCCTGTTCTTTTCAGTAGTTGATACAGAATCATGCGTGCAATCGACCTTTTCAAACTATGAAATTATATATTTGCCAATAGTTTTTTCATGAAATCCAGTAACAGAGGGCGACAGAGTTGTTAGCAGATTTGTAGCAGCCCCTATACGTTATCATCATGTCAGTGGGATATTTACTTGGTCAGATGTCTCTCGAAGTGGTTGAGTACTTGCAGGAAGAAGCGACGACATTAATGGACGAAGTGCCCAACCAAAAGGAGAGCTGATACAAATGCCATGACGATGGAGAGCAGGAAGATTCCATATGATCTTAGCAAGACTAGTTAACATCTTCTTGCAAAGAGTTTTATCATACATGACCAGTTCAGTGTATAAATCTAACAATCTGGTTAGCCTTGCTGACAAAGTTCATGGCACCAGACCTCACCTGCTTCTTTTGCTATTGTAAATAGTACTCCCTCTGTAAAGAAATATAAGAGCTTTTAGATCTCTAAAGTAGTGATGTAAATGCTCTTATATTTGTTTACGGAGGGAGTACATACATTAAAAAGACTAGGCCAGGTGGCCAAGTTATAAACAGATTAATTTCTTGGAGGTGTGTGTTGTTGGGTTCAATAAGCCGTGGCGACGATCGACGCGGTGAGCGCGTGTGCGAGCATGCGTGGACCGGGTCGAACACATCGGGATCGCGGCGGGGTTGCGTGGGTAGCTGTGCGTGTGTGAGTGCGTGAGCCAGCGCGTGTGTGTGCGGGGCCGCGCGGTTCTGTTAGCGAGCAAAAGGGAGGGGTAGACCGCATCGGGCGCGGGGGGTGGCCGCGGCGATCGCGTACGGACGCGATGCGCGGGCGCGACCAGAGCGCACGGGGCGTGGGGGAGTGGGGGAGCGAGTGGGTGCGAGGCGAGGCCTGGCATGTCAGTGCTCGTGGGTATAAGACCCCGGATCCTCCCTGTAGCTCGTTGGCAGGTTGAGTTCGAGCTCGAGGTAATGAACAAGCCGTATGTGCGTGCGGCTGGGGCGTTCATGCGCCGGCAAACCACATGTGCCCTGTGTTTTCTCCTTCATCTTCCTCCTTTCTTCGTTGGTTCGTGCCACAAAGAGAGAGAGAGAGAGAGAGAGAGAGCTCCGAGAGAGGGAGAGGGAGAGGGAGAGGTAGAGCTAGGGTTTAGGGTTTGGCGCCAACAATTGGCATCAGAGCTTCAGGTTGAGCAGCTCACCGGAGTCCATGGCGCTGGTTCCACACGGCGGCGGCGGCGCGGGCAGATCGGTGTCCATGAACATGCTGATGCTCTCGTCGGAGAACTACACCATGTGGGCGATCAAGGCGCGGGCGATCCTTGATGCCTACACGCTGTGGGAGGCGGTGGCATCGGCGAACGACGCGGCGGTCAACGGCAAGAAGTGCAAGATGGCGAGGGCGATGATCTTGGCGGGGCTGCCGGAAGATGTCCTGCTGCAGGTGGCGGCGAAACTCACTGCAAAGGAGGTATGGGACTCCCTCAAACTGCGTTTCGTCGGCGCTGAATGGGTGCGCGCGCCGAGGAGGGCGACGCTGCGCGGCGAGCTGGATCGGCTGAAGATGGAGGACGGCGAGTCCCTGGACGTCTACGCCGGGAGGCTGGCAGGGATGACGGCGAGGCTCGCGAGCCTGGGCGAGACGCTGAGCGACACCGAGCTGGTGAAGAAGCTCATGGAAACGGTGCCGGGCCTTCTCTTCCCTGTCGTCGCCGGGATTGAGCAGTTCTGCATGCCGGAGGAGCTGACGTACGACGAGGTGCTTGGGCGGCTACACGCGTTCGATGAGCGTGTGCGGCGCCGTGGGTAGAGCGGCGGCGAGCGGGCAGACGGCCAGCTTCTGTACGGTGCGGCGCAGTGGTGAGCACGGGAGTGGTGCCAAGGGGGAGCACGGGACGATGATGACGACGCACACAGCATGGCGACGCGGGATGGCGGCAACAGGCGTGGTCGCTGCTACAAGTGCGGTGAGCGCGGCGACTTCAAGCGCGATTTCCCAGAGCTGCGGAAGGCGCCGGCGGCGGAGCGGGCGCTGCTGGCGGACACCGACGTCGAGGACAACGGCCTCCTCTAGGCCACGGCTTAGGGGGGGGGTGTTGGGTTCAATAAGCCGTGGCGACGATCCGATGCGGTGAGCGCGTGTGCGAGCGCACGTGGATCGGGTCGAATACGTCGGGATCGCGACGGGGTTGCGTGCGTAGGTGTGCGTGTGTGAGTGCGTGAGCCAACGCGTGTGTGCGCGGGGCCGCACAGTTCTGTTAGCGAGCAAAAGGGAGGGGTAGACCGCGTCGGGCACGCGGGGTGGCCGTGGCGATCGCGTTCGGGCACGATGCGCAGGCGCAGCCAGAGCGCGCTGGACGTGGGGGAGTGGGGGAGCGAGTGGGTGCGAGGCGAGGCCTGGCATGTCAGTGCTCGCGGGCATAAGACCCCGGATCCTCTTTGTAGCTCGTTGGCAGGTCGAGTTCGAGCTCGAGGTAAAGAACAAGCCGTATGTGCGGCTAGGGCGTTTCGTGCGCCGGCAAACCTCCTGTGCCCTGTGTTTTCTCCTTCATCTTCCTCCTTTCTTTGCTGGTTCGTGCCACAGAGAGAGAGAGAGGGAGAGGTAGACCTAGGGTTTGGGGTTTGGCGCCAACATGTGTTGGCAGTTTTAGTGTAGAAGGAAGTTTCCATTAGATGATTTAACTGCTTCTATCACAAGCATCTTACAAAGAAACAACTCAAATGATAATTGTTTTTGGGACTCAGATATCTACAATGGTTTTTCTGGGGAATGATCAATCAAACTTACAAGAGTTTTGAACCAAAAGGAAGCTAAAACAATACATCCAGGAAAAATGGAACTAACGGCAACCAAAACAGCAAGTTTCGTGGCAATGCAAACATAAACTATCTTTCATCGCCGGAAAGACAGACCACAAGAACGACTCCAGGAAGCAACTTTTGCACATTCAACATGCACATTGCAACCTCCGAGCACATTACCATATAATCATATGGTCATTTATTCGCTTCTGATTAAATTTTTGCATAAACTCCTCAAGTTTCCTTTTAATATGCCTAAGCGTTACTGCATCATCTGATGTACGGCTGAGTAGTATATTATGATCATTTATCCATCTCACCCAAGTCGGCACAATGCTTGCAGGGCTGGTTCCATGAAAACTCACCACCCACCACCATAGTTTATTAGATATCATATACTTGGTCATTGGTGAGAACTGGCCCTCACGAGGTCAAAGAGCAGCTGATAAAAGCCAAGTGACGTAAAGCAATCGTTTTCTACCTAGACAAAGTCACCTGCTTAGCTTTATCTACTCCCTCGCTTCTTTTCAGTTGCTACAGAATGCGTGCAATCAAGCTTTTCAAGCTGTGGCCACTAACATAAGCAAATTATATATTTGTCACTGGATTTGTCATGAACAATACTGAGCACAAGATATGGCATGGGATAAAAATAACATACACATAATTATACATTCATAGATGTGTGTTAGCAGCTTAACATACATGTTATTAAAAAGCATGGTTAGAGATATTATGGAATATCTTGCCGTCCTCCAAAACCAAGGGAAAAAATAAACAGAGAAACTTTGCAATATGAGTCACCTGGTGTTATACAAAATATTAGGTTGGAAGGTGACGTCGTAGTTAACGGATTGTGTCAATGAGGAAGAAATCAAGGTGCGTCATTCCATGCATGAATGCACCTAATACACAACTATTATATGTAGCAGCCCCTGTTATCATCACATCAATCAGATATTTACTTGGTCAAAATTTTCTCAAAATGGTTAATTACATTAATCCACGCACACATAAACAGTGACGATAGGGAGCAGAAACAATTATATGATCTTACTAAGAGTACTTAACGTCCTCTTGCTAACAGGTTGATCATGATCCATTTCAATGGGTAAATCTGACAATCTAGTCGGCATTTCTTGTGTAGGCTCATGACACACCTCGCATGCCTCTTTTGTTAGTGTAAACAGCACACCCAGTGACTTGGGCTGGGTGGCCACTCATAAACTGATTAATTTCTTGGAGGTGTGTGTGTAGTTTTGATACAGAAAATATGTTTCCATCGGACAAATAAAATGCATCCAGAAAGAAGAAGAAGAAGACAGGCCCCAACATCATCCTGGTGGACGACATGAGAGGCTATCTCCGCCGCCGGCCCTAGACCCACACACTCTTCGCCTCCCTGGTAGCCATTGTTCGGCACTACACCGAGCAAAGCCCCGGGAGATGGTAGGTGCTAGTGGGATGCCCCTTCTCTCCGCTCCACCCCGTCCTCTTTGTGGGCTAAACGTAGCACCTCACGCCACCGCCGCCGCTATCCCTCGCCTTCGGAGGTGAGCCGCCGACCTGAGATTTTGTGGCATGCCTAGTGGGGTCATGGGTCATTTGGTTTGTGCGTGGATCAGGGAACTCTACCTGGAGCCGGGCCTCTCCCAGATCAGCCAGCATCGTGGTTGTTGACCTGTGAGGGGTGATTGCGGTGAGACGGGATGTAGCTTCCCATAGCCTCTCATGGGTGAGGTTCCACTGCAGGTGAGATACTCCTGCCCCCACCTAGAATGGTCAGGTGGGTTTGTTGGCGATCTTAGGCCCGACCGGATCTGGTCATGGTCGTGGACTTGGACCGGGTCGAGCCTCGCTATGGTTTGATGGCCTTCTCCGGTGACCTCGTACCAACATCTTGGTGACGAGGCATGGGTTTGGGGTGTCATACGTTGAGGTGATGGCCCTGGACGGCAGGCTAGACTTCTGGCAAGTGTGCGGGATGGTCCAAGCGAAATTTCTGTGCCTCGACGCTGGTGGAGGCGATGTCATGGTAGTCACATTCCTCTTTGGGTCATCGCCATTGTTCTCCCGCCATCCTAGCTCGGGGTGAAAACCCTCCGCCCCAGCGGACGTGGTTGTGGCAGTGCAATGCGTCATGACCCTCTTGGGTTCATCATCAGTGAGTGTAGTCATCTTTCCATCGCGGTGTCTTGTTCAGAATGGTATGGCGATCCAATCGACCCTACCTCAAATTTGGTGACTTACCGTATTGCTTGCACCTATCTTGTACACGCAACAATGTCCTCCTTTCATCATCTCTACCCACCGGTAGGGTCAGCACTCCTTGGTTTAGGCAGAGGGTCCTCTCTTAGAGTAGTTGGGTGGTGTCGGTGCGATGAAGTCCAAGGTTTTCTTCAAGGTGGCGTGTGGTTGAATGTCGTCGTCGGTCCAGGTTGAGTCTTCAGGTGGTCCAGCACTCATGTGCTTCCTCTCGGCGGCATGCTGGAGGCTTCTAATTGGGCAGTTCCGGTAGTTGTTAGCATGTTTGGCTTGGTTTGCCATGCTTTCTTTGATCATCTTGTATGTTGATTTCCTCAACACCATATATCCTTCAGCCAAGCGGGCGAAGTGCATTTTGTGATAAAATGCTTGTATGACAGGCTTGTTAAAAAGAAACAACTCAAATAATATTCATTTTTGGGGGGTTTTGGTAATAATCTTTTCTTTTGTGTAATTATGCATGTTTTCTATATGTATGTTGGAGCTAATTTTTGGAATCTGGTCTCCAGTGTGCCCAGTTTCTAAAACTTAGTAAAAATCATATCTTTAGTTCACAACTTAAGAAAAACAAAATTAATTCTCATAATTATTTTGATAAAATGAGCCACCTCATCAAATTTCCATTAAAGCAACCCTCAATTGAACTTACAAGAGTTTCAACCAAAAGGAAGCTAAAATATTACATGCAGGAACCGTAAATTTCTTATGGCATGCACCAGAAAGCAGGAGAGCAAAACAACGACTCCAGGACGCAACTTTTGCACATTCAACTTTCACATTTAAATCCTGAGCACAATCGGGCTCCAACCATCGCATACTTTGCATGCATGTATTGCAAGATAATCCTAGGTGTTCAACCCTAGCATCAAACATATACTGGATTACCAGATAATCGTGTCTTGTTTCCTTTTTTAACCTAATCATCTATTGTTTCGGAACAAGGGGAAAAGAACCGAAAACATTGGATTTTTTTTAGAAATAAGACACATTAGAACCAAAAGAACATATGAGATCACATCAGTGTGATAAAAACTGATATTGTCAATTATTGAGAAGGAAGAAATACATTCACTCATTACAGACACACAATGGAATGACATATGCTCCATTTATTTTATAGATTAGGATGCATATCTAGAAACTCAAACATGTCCTTAATTTGCGCACTGGTCCTCCGTGTAATCAGCCAAGGTTTCACTTAGTTGTGGTTGTTCTCCCAGAACTGAGCCTGGAGCCAGTCTATTGTATTCTTTTCCACCTGAAACGCCTTGGCAAGAACATCATCGGATATTTGTGGGTCTGACCCAAACACCGCATTAGCAATTGTGATAGCTCCTGGGTTCTGGCTGCTAAGCGCGGCAATTGCAACGGCGGGCTTGTGGGGGTTGGGGTTGAATTGGAAGTGGATGAGTCCGACGGGGAAGACAAACACATCGCCTTTGTTGAGCACCTTGGAGAGGAACTTGTTTCTGTTTGGGGCGGGCAGGTTGGATGTGATAAAGCCAACGTACAGTGTCCCCTCGAGCACCGTGAGGATCTCAGTGGCGCGAGGGTGTGTATGTGGTGGGTTCTGACCCAAAGGAGCATAGTCGATGCGTGCAATTGAGATGCCAAGGGTGTTGAGTCCAGCAATCTGCATGACGTTGATCAAAGTGACGTTGGATCCAACTTTGTTGGTCACCCTAGGCTTGTCGAGGTTGGCTGCCTTGAAGAAGTCATCTGCGTTAACTTCCATCGGGTTCTTGCAAACAAACCCATTGACACGAACTGGTGCATAGAGGAGATGTGACAAGTAAGCTCAGATCTTACAAACTTGTTTCGACTTGCATATAATTTCCAAAAATTCATTTCAACATATTTTTTTGGTGAGAACAGGATGACAAACCGGATAGTACCTGGTGAATTCATGTCGGCAACACAAAAGTCCTGGAGGGGGCTAGGATCGGAGGCAGTGGCCTGCCATGAGACCAACGCAAGAAGAGCAGCGAGGACAAGGATGGAAGAGGAGGATGCCATCTGATTTCTCTCTCTCTCTCTCACTCTCTCTCTCTCTCTCTCTCTCTCTCTTGTGTTTCTGTTTGTGGTTGTGGCCTGAGTGTTGGATTGAACATGCAGGGGATGTATGAGTTTATATAGGTGCAGCGAGCAGCGCCTGAAATCGTGAGCAATAATAGACTTAGTCAAGTGAAACTAACCAACCAATTGAACTGGTCTCTTGCTGCTAACTAAATTATTGCATATACTTTACAGGTTCCCATTTAAGACAGGTTTTCCCTTCAAAGAAGCAATGCAGCGTATACAGCCATATAATGCTATTCTATGGTGATGTGTACGGCTGAGTAGTAATTACGAATGTTTCTCCATCTCACCGAGTCACCACAATGCATGCAGGGCCGATTCCAGGAAAATTCACCACCATCACTATTCAGGAAAAGATTTTTAAGAAAAGAAACATCCGGCACTAGTTTAATTTGATATCATATACTTGTCATAGTCGGAACCGGTGCGGACGAAACCAGTCAAAGAGCAGTTGAGAAGCCAAGTCATGTAAGGAAATCAATCGTTTTCTAGCTCGATGCCGACATAGATGAAATCACCTGATCACACGTAGGCTTGATTCATGGGCGCAAGACTTCTAAAGCCATATGGAGTGATTACTACTCCTGTTCTTTTCCGAAGTTGATACAGAATCATGTGTGCAATCGACCTTTTCAAACTATGAAATTATATATTTGCCAATAGATTTGTCATGAAATCCAGCAACATAGGACGACAGAGAGTAGTTAGCAGATTTGTAGCAGCCCCTGTACGTTATCATCATGTCAGTCGGATATTTACTTGGTCAAATGTCTCTCGAAGTGGTTGAGTACTTGCAGGAAGAAGCAATGACATTAATGGACGAAGTGCCCAACCAAAAGGAGAGCTGATACAAATGCCATGACGATGGAGAGCAGGGAGTTTCCATGTGATCTTAGCAAGACTAGTTAACATCTTCTTGCGAAGAGTTTTATCACGCGTGACCAGTTCAGTGTATAAATCTAACAATTTTGTTAGCCTTCCTGACTAGGTTCATGGCACCAGAGCTCACCTGCTTCTTTTGCTAGAGTAAATGGTACATCCAGTGACTAGACTAGGCCAGGCGGCCGCTTGTAAACTGATTAATTTCTTGGAGGTGTCTGTTGGCAGTTATAGTATAGAAAGAAGTTTCCATCATATGATTTAATTGCTTCTATCACAAGCTTATTACAAAGAAACAACTCAAATAATAATTGTTTTTTGGGAATCAGATATCTACAATACTTCTGCTGGGGAATGATCAATCGAACTTACAAGAGTTTTGAACCAAAATGAAGCTAAAACAAAACATTCAGAAAAAATAGAACTAACGGCAACCAGAACAGCAAAATTCGTAGGGCTGGTTCCATGAAAAGTCACCACCCATCACCATAGTTTATTAGATATCATATACTTGGTCATGGTGAGAACTGGTGCGCATGAGGTCAAAGAGCAGTTGAGAAAAGACAGGTGATGTAAAGCAATCGTTTTCTACCTAGATAAAGTCACCTTCTTAGCTTTATCTAGTCTCTCCATTTACTTAAGTTTTTTATTTTTGCGGATTCCATTGAGACAGAATGCTTGCACTCAAGCTTTTCAAGCTGTGGCCACTAACATAAGCAAACTATATATTTGTCAGTTGTCACCGGATTTGTCATGAACAATAATGTGCACGAGATATGGCATGGGTTAAAAAGAACATACACATAATTATGCATTTAACTATATGTGTTAGTGGCCTAACATACATATGATTAAAAAGCATGGTTAGAGATATAATGGAATATCTTACCATCCTCCAAAACCAAGGGAAAAAATTAACAGAGAAACTTTGCAATATGAGTCACCTAGCTAGTGATATAAAAAATACTAGGTTGCAAGATGATGTGGTAGTTAACGGATTGTGTCAATGAGGAAGAAGTCGAGGTGCGTCATTCCATGCTTGAATGCACCTAATACACAACTATTATATGTAGCAGCCCTGTTATTCTCACATCAATTGGATATTTACTCGGTCAAAATTTTCTCAGAATAGTTAATTATATTAATCCACGTGCGCATAAACAATGACGATAGAGAGCAGAAACAATTCATGTGATCTTAGTAATATTAGTTAATGTCCTCTTGCTAAGACTTTGATCCTGATCATTTCGATGGATAATCTGACAATCTAGTCGGCTTTCTTGACTAGGCTCATGACACATCTCACCTGCCTCTTTTGTTAGAGTAACCAGTACATCCAACATCATCGTCGCGGACGACACGAGAGGTGATCGCCGCCGCCGGCCGTAGGCCCCCACACTCTCATCCTCCGCTGGATGTTGTCAATCGGCAATACTCCGAGCAAATCCATGGGCGATGGTAGGCGTCAACGGAGTGTCCCTTCTGTCCACTCCACTCCCTGGTTTAGGCAGAGGGTCCTCTCCGATAGTAGTTGGGTGGCGACGGTGCGATGAAGTTCAGTGTTTTCTTCCAGGTGGTGCATGGTTGAATGTCGTTGGCGGTCCTGGTTGAGTCTTGCGGTGGTCCAGCCTCTCCTCTGCTTCCTCTCGACGGCATGCTGGAGGCGTCTAATTGTGCGCTTCCGGTGCTTGGTAGCATGTTTGGCTTGTTTGTTCATGCTTTCTTTGATCATCTTGTGTGAAAATTTCCTCAACACCATGTATCATTCAGCCATTTGACTTTATTTCTAGAGGTAGTGTGGCTATCAAAGTCAATGATGATGTTGACAACTATTTTCAGACTAAGAAGGGTCTTCGCCAAGGGAACCCCATATCCCCTATTTTGTTCAACATCACAGCTGATATGTTAGCTATCCTTGTTCAGAGGGCTAAGGTAGCTGGCCAGATTAGCAGTATTATTCCCCATAGTAGAAGAAGGTCTGTCTATTTTACAATACACGGATGACGCTATTTATTTTATGGATAATGACCTAGATAAAGCAAGAAACCTCAAGCTTGTTTTATGCGCATTTGAGGAGCTCTCTGGTCTATAATTTTCATAAGAGCGAGCTTTTCTGCTTCGGCGACGTTGTAGAGTCCGCAGCTGAGTGTGCTGACATTTTTGGCTGCCGGCTTGGGCAGTTCCCGATTAGGTATCTCGGTATTCCAATTCACTATCAGTGCTTAACTATCGCTGAGTGGAAACATGTGGAAGAGAGACTTGAGAAATGGCTAGCCAGTTGGAAAGCTAAACTCTTGTCATATGGCGGGAGATTGATTTTGATCAATTCCGTCCTCAACAATATGGTTCTATACATGTTGTCGTTCTTCCACTTACCGAAAGGGGTTCTTCAGCGTTTGGATTACTTTAGATCCAGATTTTTTTTTTGGTAATGTGATAGTGAATCTAAGAAATACCGACTTGCTAGGTGGACTATATTATGCCGACCTAAAAGTCAAGGGGGCCTTGGAATTCAAGATATTGAGATTACAAACATCGCTCTTCTAAGTAAATGGGATTACAAATTACTCACTGAGAATGGACTATGGCAGGAAATCATTTGTAACAAATGCGTGGGGTCCAAAGCCATTTCTCAAGTTCATTGGAGACCCGGTGATTCACATTTTTGGTACGGTGTCATGAAGGCCAAGGAATTCTTTTTCTAGTTTGGTACTTTCTCAGTTAGGGATGGTTCTCAGGTTCGATTCTGGGAAGATATCTGGCTAGGCGCCACCCCACTTATGGTGCAGTACCCTAGCTTGTATAGGATTGTCAGACATAAATTTTTCACGATCAAACAAGTTTTGGGACAAAATAACCCCGATATTTCTTTTCGTAGGGACATCTTTGGCCGTTGTCTCATAGCATGGAATGAGTTACTCTCGTGTCTGGAGGACATTCAATTGACAAGCGAGCCGGACAAGTTTCATGTTGGGAAACGTAGTAATTTCAAAAAAAAAATCTACACACACGCAGAATCATGGTGATGCATAGCAACGAGAGGGGAGAGTGTTGTCCACGTACCCTCGTAGACCGTTAAGCGGAAGCGTTATGACAACACGGTTGATGTAGTCGTACGTCTTCACGATCGACCGATCCTCAGTACCGAACGTACGGCACCTCCGCGTTCAGCACACGTTCAGCTCGGTGACGTCCCGCAAACTCACGATCCAGTAGAGCTCGGGGAAGAGTTTCACCAGCATGACGGCGTGGTGACGATGTTGATGAAGCTATCGCGGCAGGGCTTCGCCTAAACACCGCTACAGTATGACCGATGTGGATTATGGTGAAGGGGGGCACCGCACACGGCTGGGAGAGATCTTTGTGATCAACTTGTGTGTCTAGAGGTGCCCCCCTGCCACCGTATATAAAGGAGCAAGGGGGGAGAGGTGGCCGGCCAGGAGGAGGCGCGCCAGGGAGGAGTCCTACTACCATCGGGAGTAGGACTCCCTCCTTTCCTAGTTGGAGTAGGAGAAGGGGGAAGGAGGAGGGAGAGAGGAAGGAAAGGGGGATCCGCCCCCCCCCCCTCCTTGTCCAATTCAGACTAGAGGGAGAGGGGGCGCGGCCTGCCCTGGCCGCCCCTCCTCTTCTCCACTAAGACCCATCTTGGCCCATTAAACCCCCGGGGGGTTCCGGTAACCCCCGGTACTCCAGTAAAATCCCGATTTCATCCGGAACACTTTTGATATCCAAATATAGGCTTCCGATGTATCAATCTTTAGGTCTCGACCATTTCGAGACTCCTCGTCATGTCCATGATCACATCTGGGACTCCAAACTTCCCTCGGTACATCAAAACACATAAACTCGTAATATAACCGTCATCGAACTTTAAGCGTGCAGACCCTACGGGTTCGAGAACTATGTAGACATGACCGAGACATGTCTTCGGTCAATAACCAATAGCGGAACATGTATGCTCATATTGGTTCCTACATATTCTACGAAGATCTTTATCTGTCAAACCGCACAACACTATACATTGTTCTCTTTGTCATCAGTATGTTACTTGCCCGAGATTCGATCGTCGGTATCCAATACCTAGTTCAATCTTATTACCGGAAAGTCTCTTTACTCGTTCCTTAATACATCACCCCGTAACTAACTCATTAGTTATCATGCTTGCAAGGCTTATAGTGATGTGTATTACCGAGAGGGCCCAGAGATACCTCTCCGATAATCGGAGTGACAAATCCTAATCTTGATCTATGCCAACTCAACAAGTACCATCTGAGACACCTGTAGAGCACCTTTACAATCACACAGTTACGTTGTGACGTTTGGTAGCACAAAAAGTGTTCCTCCGGTATTCGGGAGTTGCATAATCTCATAGTCATAAGAACATGTATAAGTCATGAAGAAAGCAATAGCAGTAAACAAACGATCAAGTGCTAAGCTAACGGAATGGGTCAAGTCAATCACATCATTCTCCTAATGATGTGATCCCATTGATCAAATAACAACTCATGTCTATGGTTAGGAAACTTAACCATCTTTGATCAATGAGCTAGTCAAGTAGAGGCATACTAGTGACACTATGTTTGTCTATGTATTCACACATGTATTATGTTTCCGGTTAATACAATTCTAGCATGAACAATAAACATTTATCATGAAATAAGGAAATAAATAATAACTTTATTATTGCCTATAGGGCATATTTCCTTCAGTCTCCCACTTGCACTAGAGTCAATAATCTAGATTACACAGTAATGATTTTAACACCCATGGAGCCTTGGTGTTGATCATGTTTTGCTCATGGAAGAGGCTTAGTCAACGGGTCTGCAACATTCAGATCCGTATGTATCTTGCAAATCTCTATGTCTCCCACTTGGACTTGATCCCGAATGGAGTTGAAGCGTCTCTTGATGTGCTTGGTTCTCTTGTGAAATCTGGATTCCTTTGCCAAAGTAATTGCACCAATATTGTCACAAAACATTTTCATTGGACCCGATGCACTAGGTATGACACCTAGATCGGATATGAACTCCTTCATCCAGACTCCTTCATTCGCTGCTTCCGAAGCAGCAATGTACTCCGCTTCACATGTAGATCCCACCACGACGCTCTATTTAGAACTGCTCCAACTGACAGCTCCACCGTTTAATATAAACACGTATCCAATTTGCGATTTAGAATTGTTCGGATCAGTGTCAAAGCTTGCATCAACGTAACCATTTACGATGAGCTCTTTTTCACCTCCATAAACGAGAAACATATCCTTGGTCCTTTTCAGGTTCTTCAGGATGCTCTTGACCGCTGTCCAGTGATCCACTCCTGGATTACTTTGGTACCTCCCTGCTAGGCTAATAGCAAGGCACACATCAGGTCTGGTACACAGCATTGCATACATGATAGAGCCTATGGCTGAAGCATAGGGAACACTTTTCATTTTCTCTCTATCTTCTGCAGTGGTCGGGCATTGAGTCTTACTCAATTTCACACCTTGTAACACAGGCAAGAACCCTTTCTTAGCTTGATCCATTTTGAACTTCTTCAAAACTTTATCAAGATATGTGCTTTGTGAAAATCCAATTAAGCGTCTTGATCTATCTCTATAGATCTTGATGCCCGATATATAAGCAGCTTCACCGAGGTCTTTCATTGAAAACCTTTTATTCAAGTATCCTTTTATGCTGTCCAGAAATTCTATATCATTTCCAATCAACAATATGTCATCCACATATAATATTCAAAATGCTACAAAGCTCCAACTCACTTTCCTGTAAATATAGGCTTCTCCAAAAGTCTGTATAAAACCATATGCTTTGATCACACTATCAAAACGTTTATTCCAACTCCGAGATGCTTGCACCAGTCCATAAATGGATTGCTGGAGCTTGCACACTTTGTTAGCTCCCTTTGGATCGATAAAACCTTCAGGTTGCATCATATACAACTCTTCTTCCAGAAATCCACTCAGGAATGCAGTCTTTACATCCATTTTCCAAATTTCATAATCATAAAATGCGGCAATTGCTAACATGATTCGGACGGATTTAAGCATCGCTACGGGTGAGAAGGTCTCATTGTAGTAAACTCCTTGAACTTGTCGAAAACCTTTTGCAACAAGTCGAGATTTGTAGACAGTAACATTACCGTCAGCGTCTGTCTTCTTCTTGAAGATCCATTTGTTCTCGATGGCTTGTCGATCATCGGGCAAGTCAACCAAAGTCCACACTTTGTTCTCATACATGGATCCCATCTCAGACTTCATGGCCTCAAGCCATTTTGCGGAATCTGGGCTCATCATAGCTTCTTCATAGTTTGTAGGTTCGTCATGGTCAAGTAACATGACCTCCAGAACTGGATTACCGTACCACTCTGGCACGAATCTTGCTCTGGTTGACCTACGAGGTTCGGTAGTAACTTGATCTGAAGTTTCATGATCATCATCATTAGCTTCCTCACTAATTGGTGTAGATGTCACAGGAACCGGTTTCTGTGATGAACTACTTTCCAATAAGGGAGCAGGTACAATTACCTCATCAAGTTCTACTTTCCTCCCACTCACTTCTTTCGAGAGAAACTCCTTCTCTAGAAAGGATCCATTCTTAGCAACGAATATTTTGCCTTCGGATCTGTGATAGAAGGTGTACCCAATAGTTTTCTTTGGGTATCCTATGAAGACACATTTCTCCGATTTGGGTTCGAGCTTATCAGGTTGAAGCTTTTTCACATAAGCATCGCAGCCCCAAACTTTAAGAAACGATAACTTTGGTTTCTTGCCAAACCATAGTTCATAAGGCGTCGTCTCAACGGATTTCGATGATGCCCTATTTAACGTGAATGCAGCCATCTCTAAAGCATAACCCCAAAATGATAGCGGTAAATCGGTAATAGATATTATAGATCGTACCATATCTAGTAAAGTACGATTACGACGTTCGGACACACCGTTACGCTGTGGTGTTCCGGGTGGCGTGAGTTGTGAAACTATTCCGCATTTTTTCAAATGTAGGCCAAACTCGTAACTCAAATATTCTCCTCCACGATCAGATCGCATAAACTTTATTTTTCTTGTTATGATGATTTTCCACTTCACTCTGAAATTCTTTGAACTTTTCAAATGTTTCAGACTTATGTTTCATTAAGTAGATATACCCATATCTGCTCAAATCATCTGTGAAGGTGAGAAAATAACGATACCTGCCGCGAGCCTCAATATTCATCGGACCACATACATCAGTATGTATGATTTCTAACAAATCTGTTGCCCGCTCCATAGGGAGAACGGCGTTTTAGTCATCTTTCCCATAAGGCATGGTTCGCAAATACCAAGTGGTTCATAATCAAGTGATTCCAAAAGTCCATCAGTATGGAGTTTCTTCATGCGCTTTATACCAATATGACCCAAACGGCAGTGCCACAAATAAGTTGGAGTGTCGGACACCGGGACGACGACCCTGGATGGCAGGCTGCGTGTCTCACTTTCCATTGAGTAGCATGGCAGTGTTTCTTGGTCATGCGGGTGGTGAGATGCATTCTGGCTGGTAGTCTTGGCGAAGCCGTCGCCCGTCAGTGGTGGCAAAGGCCTTATCCTGATCTACAGTTCTCGACCTGTTGTGGTAGTTCTGGTGGCCTGATTCCCCATTGGCGAGGTGTCGGGGAGGGTCTGAATGAAAGCTCCGAGCATCAATTCCTGTGGCTGTGATGCTTGCGGGTCTCATGTCCCTTTTGGGGGCATCGCCATGCCTCTTCTCCCCGTCAGTTCAGGATGAATACACTTGTCAGCCACGACAGACGCGGTGGTAGTGGTGCATTGCGTCGTGACCCTCGTGGGGGTGTCGCCGGTGAGTGCGACTTTCTTTCGGTTGCGGTTGCATGTTCAAAATGGTGTGGAGATCCAATAAACCCTACCTAGAACTCTGGTGACTCGCGATATCGTTTACACCTATCTTTTACACGCGACGACGTCCTCTCTTCGTCCTTCCTGCTTGCCGGCCGACATGGATGACACTCCTCTATTTAGAGCAAGAGGCTAGAGGGTCCTCTCCGGCGGTGGTTGGGTCGTGACAGTGCAACAAAGTCTAGTGGTTTCTCCTAGCATCCAAGGTGGTGCGTGGTTTCATGTTGGTGGCGGTCCTGGTTGGGTATCAAGGTGGTCCAGCCTCTCCCGTGCTTCTTCTCAGCAGAATGGTCGAGGCATCTAGTTGTGTACTTTCTGTGCTTGTTAGCATGTTTGGCTTGTTTCGCCGTGCTTTTCTTTGATAATCTTGTATGAGGATTTCCTCAACACCATGTATCGTTCGATTGCGTAGCTTCCTTTATAAAGCAGGTGAAATTATGTTTCGAGATGAAATGCTTTTGTCACCAGCTCAGTACGCAGAAACATTTCAAATAATAATCATTTGGGGGGGGTCAGGTAATAATCGCTTGTTTTGTATATTTATGCACGTTTACCATATATGTTGTAGCGGCTTCCTGCAACCTGGTCCCCACTGTGCCCAATTTCTAAAACTTAGCAAAAAAAGTATAGTACTTAACATAAGACAAAAACATAACGCTCATATGTTTTTTAATACAACAAGCCACCTCATCAGTTTCCATTAAAGAAGCAGCCAATCGAACTTACAAGAGTTTTGAACCAAAAGGAAGCTAAAACAACTAAAGCAAGCTCGATAGGAAAGGGACCGTAACTTACTAATTACATGCACCAGGAAGCAGGATACCTCAACAACGACTCCAGGAAGCAACCTTTGCAAATTCAACATTCACATTCAATCCTGAGCACAACAGGGTTCCAACCATGGCATACTTCACATGTATTGCAAGAAAATCCTAGGTGTTCACCCCAGCATTAAGCATATAATTAATTGTCATATAATAATCTATTATTTCATAACAAGGGGAAATGAACCTAGAATTTTAATTTGTTATGATAAATAAGACACGTCAGATTCCAAAAGAAGCAAATGAGATCATATTAGTGTGACAAATATAATATTGTCAATTATTCAGAAGGTAGAAAAACATTCACTGATTACAGACACACAATGGAATGACATATGCTCCATTTATTTTATAGATTAGGATGCATATCTAGGAACTCAACCATGTCCTTCACTTGTGCACTGGTCTTCGGGGTAATTAAAAAATGTCTGTCTTAGTAGTGGTTGTTCTCCCAGAACTGAGCCTGGAGATAGTCTATTGTGTTCTTTTCCACCTGAAATGCCTTGGCAAGAACATCATCTGACATTGGTGGGTCTGACCCAAACACTGCATTGGCAATTGTGATAGCCCCTGGGTTCTGGCTGCTTAGCGCGGCAATTGCAACAGCAGGCAGGTGGGGGTTGGGGTTGAATTGGAAGTGGATGAGCCCCACGGGGAAGACAAACACATCACCTTTGTTGAGCACCTTGGAGAAGAACTTGTTTTTGTTGGGGGCGGGCTGGTTGGATGTCACAAAGCCAACGTACAGTGTTCCCTCGAGCACCGTGAGGATCTCAGTGGCGCGAGGGTGCGTATGTGGTGGGTTTTGGCCCAAGGGAGCATAGTCGATGCGCGCAATTGATATGCCGAGGGTGTTCAGTCCAGCAATCTGCATGACGTTGATCAAAGTGACGTTGGATCCAACCTTGTTGGGCACCCTAGGCTTGTCGAGGTTGGCCGCCTTGAAGAAGTCATCTGCATTGACCTCCATCGGGTTCTTGCAAACAAACCCATTGACACGGACTGGGGGCAAAAGAGATGTACATGTAAGCTCAGATTTTACATTGTTTCGACTCGCATATAATTACCAGAAATAGATTTCAACATATGTATTTGGTGAAAACATGATGACAAAACGGATAGTACCTGGTGAATTCATGTCGGCAACACAAAAGTCCTGGAGTGGGCTAGGATCAGAAGCAGTGGCCTGCCATGAGACTAACGCAAGAAGTGCAGCAAGGAGGAGAAAGGAAGAGGAGGATGCCATTTCGTTTTAGTGTCTTTGGCTCTTCTGTTCTCTCGTCTTCCTATTTCTGTTTGTGGCGTGAGTGACGATGGTTTGAACATGCAGGGGATGCATGTGTTTATATAGGCGCAGAACTCGTGAGTAATAGACAAAGTCAAGTGCAACCGATCAACAGATTGAAATGGTCTCCGGCTGCTGATTAAACTATTTTGCATAACTTTACAGGTTCCCTTTAAGACACGTTTTCCCTTCAAAGAAGCAATGTGAAACTCTCTCCTGAGTCGCCACAATGCATGCAGGGCTGGTTCCAGGAAAAGTCACCACCCGTCGCCATTTAGGAAATTATTTTGAAGATAAGAAACAGCGACAAGATAAACAAATGAAATTCCACTACTTTAATTAGATACAGTATCACATACTTGGTCAGAATCTGAACTGGTGGTCTGGTGTGTATGCACAAAGTTAGTTAAAGAGCAGTTGAGAAAAGCCAAGTCATGTAAGGCCATCAAATATTGTCACGTACTCATGCGTGGGCTTGATTCATGGGTGCCTGCATGACTTCTTAAGAGATATAAATTGACTACTACTCCTGTTCTTTCCAGAAGTTGATATAGAATAATGTGTGCAATCGAGGTTTTCAAACTATAAAATTATATATTTGCCTGTAGATTTGTCATGAAACCCAGCAACATAAGACGACACGGCATATTGTGTGTGAAGAAGGAAGAAAGCGAGGCGCCTCGATCCACACATGAATCCACCTAATACATCTGCTATATGTAGCAGCCCCTGTACGTTATCATCACGTCAAATCTGGTATTTACTTGGTTAGATGTCTCTCGAAGTGGTTGAGTATTTTCAGGAGGAAGCAGCGGCATTAGTGGAGGAAGTGCCCAACCAAAAGGAGAGCTGCCACAGAGGCCATGATGATGGAGAGCAGGAAATTTTCATATGATCTTAGCAAGACTAGTTAACATCTTGCAAGGACTTTTATCAACCTGTTCTATCCAGAAGTTATTATAAAATATATGCAATCTATCTTTTCAAACTATGACCACTAATATAAACAAAATATATATTTTCCAACAGATTTGTCATGAAATCCAGCAACATAAGACAACGCGGTAGCTAGCGGATTGTGCCGACAAGGAAGACATCGACGTGCGTCGATCCATGCACGAATCCACCTAATACAATTGACATATGTAGCAGCCCTGTTATCATCACAGTAGTCAGATATGTATTTGCTTGGGCAAATTTCTCTTGCAGTAGTTGAGTATTTGCAGGAAGAGGTGACGACATTAATGGATCTGCCTAACCAAAAGGAGAGAGATGACGACCTTACTAAGAGTAGTTAGCATCCTCGTGCTAAAATTTTTATCATGACCAGTTCAGTGCATAAATCTAACAATCTCGGTTGGCTTCCTACCTAGGTTCATGACACCAAACCTCACCTGCCCCCTTTTGTTAGTGTAAACAGTGCATCCAGTTACTAGGCTGGGTGGCCACACATAAACTGATTAATTTGTCAGAGGTGCGCGTTGGTAGGTTTGTGAAGGAAAAGATCAAGATATTTCCATCAGACAAATAAAATGCTTCTATCACAAGCTTGTTACAAAGAGCCAACTCAGATAATAATCTGTTCTCGTATATTTATGCATACTGTCTATATATGTCAGACCTGGTTTCTGGAACCTGGTTTGGTGTGCCTAGTTTCTGAAATGTAGCAAAAATCATATTTCTAGTTCTAAATTTAAGAAGAAAAAATAACGATCATAAGTTTTTTTTAGAGAATTTGCCTCCTCATCAATTTCCATTAAACAAACGGCTAATCAAATTTACAAGAGATTGGAACCAAAAAGAAGCTGAAACAAGACATGCAGGAAAATAGAGCTATCAGCAACCAAAAGAGCAGGTTCACAGCGGAGGAGCAATAAACTAAGTCTCACATGCACCAGAAAGGGAGTGACCACAAGAACAACTCTACTAAGAAACTTTTGCACATTCAAGTTTTCACACTACAATCCTGAGCACAACCGGGTTCCAACCATGGCCTCAAGCATACTCCTCCTGAATCACCAGATTGATCTTTAACACCCTTTCTTCAACCCTTCCCCCATCTCGTGTTTCTGCAAAATGCTCCAACTATTAGGCTCTAGAATACGATAACATGATCATCTAGGATTTTTTTTATTAAAGCAAGCCGAGTTCCTAGTTTCCATATTGTCCAATGAATTGTTGTCTCCCCCACAGATAACCAATTTCCACAAAGACACGGGAAAATAGTTATTCCACACACTAGACAATGGCGCCGGCAATAACAACGGCGACGACATGATCAATGGGGACGATGATGACCCTAACGACGGAGAATATGATTTGGAGGATGAGGAGGAAGGAAGCCTTGGCCCCGATGAGTATGACGCTTTCGAGCTACCCCTTGAGGTCCCCAGCTCAAAACTATGTGCAAGCGATTGGCTAGTACGACCAAAAGCATCAAAAAGAAGTCCCAACATCTCAAGACCGAAGAAGATGAGCTAAACAACATATGGAACGAGCTCCTTAGGGCCGAGCAGGCCCGAGAACAAGCTCGAACAGACTGGTGCTAACAGATCTTACCCCATGGCAACTTGCTAGACTAGATGGATGCGGAGACCGAGGACAGCGCGCTTTCAAAACGTAACTGGGTTGAAAGCCTCGACCGTCCTCCCTAGTGCAGAGATCGACAGATAGGCACTGAAAAATATGCCTTCGAGGCGCATGGAGCCCGAGGTGGAGTCAATCCACCACGGACCACCACGAGATACAAACCCAAGGGGAAGTGGCCCTTAAGCTCCGAAACCCCACATCGACCAATCTACAAGTCTCGGCAATGCCCACCTGCTAGACAGACAGGATATTTTGCATAGCTAGCAAAGAATGGCGATGTGCGCGACTACACTTGCGACTGCACAACAACGATGTCGGACGTACGCCACACGACTGCAAGTGTCTGAGGAGCTACACACCCTCGATGCTTTACAGATGAGTTCATGCAACACCAGTTCCCTGCTAATCCCATAATAGGAAGGGTGATGTAGCACAACAGTAAAAAGTATTTTCCTCAGTTAAGAACCAAGGTTTATCGAACCAGTAGGAGTCCACAAGCTAGCAAGATAAGCAGCACCTGCACACAAACAAAATAAATGTTTGCCCCCAACTTGGCAAGGGGGTTGTTAATCCCCTCGTCTTGCTAGTTACAAAGTTAAAAGCAAATAGTGATAGACAATGATATGTCAAATGGCAAAATAGTAAAGAGAGCAATAGAGCAACACAAATAATAATAGAGAATGGACCCGGGTGCCATAGGTTCACTAGTGACTTCTCTCTCAAAAGCAGGTAATGGCATAGTAAACAAATTATTGTTAGGCAATTGACAAATAAATATCATTCATGGCATAATCTTGTATAGGCATCATGTGCATGACAATTAGACCATAATCCATCTGCATCTACTACTATTACCGCACCCCAAGACCGCTATCCAGCATGCATGTCACAGTGTTAAGTTGGCAAGAAATAGAGTAACGCAATAAGCAAGATGACCTTATGTAGCTCAACAGAAAGAAACGTAGCAATAAGATCAATCCCCGTTGTTTTATCCTTAGTAGCAACAACACATCATGTGCCTTTGCCCCCTTTTTGTCACTGGGCAAGATCACCGTGAGGTTGAACCTACTACTATGCACCACTCCCTCTGAAGAATTACCCATCTATCTCGGCCAGGGAAGACAAATAACTCAAAAAGTACACATAGTTACTTAATCATACAACAAAGAAACTCCAATTCTATTCAATGAACAATCCGGTCATAAATCCACAAATCATCGGATCACAACAGACACCATAAGAATTACATCGGATTGATCTTAGAGGAGATCATTGTATTGAAGATCCAAGAGAGATAGAGAGAGAGAAGAAGTCATCCAGCTGCTACTATGGAACCGTAGATCCTGAAGTAACTACTCAGACATCAACATGGAGGCAGCAAGGTTTATGCAGATGGCCACCCCAACGGTTTCCCCCTCCGATAGAGCTCCAAAACAGGGCTCCAGATGGGATCGGTTCGGAACAGAGACTTGCGGCGGCGATAAAATTCTCTTGTTTGTCTCTCTGAGGGTGTCAGGAATATTGGGAATTTATAGGACAAGAATTATGTCATACGGAGCTGCAGGGGCCCCACAAGCCTGGGTGGTGGACCAGGGGTTAGGCTGCACCCCCGGGCTTGTGGGCCCCTTGTCCATCTTCTAGTCAATTAGGTTGTCCACGCGTCATAACCAATGGCAGACATGACTAGGAAGAGAAATCCTCCTCCCTCCTCCCACGAGGTGACCAGGGGGACCCTCAATCCCACTGGCCCTCACCGCCGCTTGATGGTGCGGTCAGGCAAAGCCCAACCATCTCCGCCAGCGGTGGGGCCTCTGGCTCTTCTTGCCCATGCGGGGCTGGTGAGGGCCGGTGACCTGAGCCAGAACATGGCGGGGGCCGTGTGCCACGGTAATATAGTGGGTGGACGCTGTGCTCCAGCACCCTGCTGCCCAGTTGCCTGGCAGCTTGGTGGATGGGCGCGCCTGGACGCTTGTGACGACGGTGATCTAGGCTTCTAGATCTAGATCCGGACGACATGGGTTACGGGCAGCTGCCCCCGTCGTGGCCTCTGCTGGTGGTGGTGGAGGCGTAGCACCAGTAGAACAAAGGGCGGGCTGGTTAGCTTCGGTTGCTCCGACGGCGGACAACAGCGAGCTCGAAGGTGGGATTCCCGGTGAGCAGTTTTGGTCGATGCCGGCGTTTCACGGGGTTGTCCTCGCCGGTGGTCGGGTGTCGTTGGTGGTCTCGCGCGTTGAGCTATGCCGTCCGCCGAGGTGGGGCAGCACATGGGGTGCTCGGTGGGGAGGTTTGTGAGAGGGATGGCGGTGCAAGGGTGTGCTGGTCGTGGATGCGTACGTCCTCTCCCCTTCGCCCCCCTTTCCATGCCTGTGCGCGCTGCCATAGCTCCAGCGGTGTTCTAGGCGGGACATATGCTTCGGCCCCGTAGGTTGGGGGCTGCCTTTTGTACCAAAGCCGAAAACTTTGGCTGGTCTTGGAGGGGTTTGAATGCAGGGCGGCAGCCCTGGCGGCAGGAGGCGCGACATTCGTAGGCGGAGTGTGCTCTCAGGTGCGAGCGGGCAGCCATGGCCACGTGGGTGGCTTGGTTGCGGGTGTTTAGCGGAGCTAGGGTGCGGCGGAGGTGTGAACGCTGGGTGCATCACTTGCCCAATCCGTGTACTGGCCGATGGTGGCAGCATCTATTGACGTCGTATCCTTTCCTGTAGGCTTCGTCGCGGCGTTCTGGCTCCTTTCGTCATGCTCCGGATGAAAATTTGATCTACATGATCGGGCGGTGGCGGCTATCAGTGGTCGTACCCTTCTGGGAGACACCATTTTGGAGTCCTGGCTTCATCGTTGTCGGTCACACCTCTTCATTGTGGTTCATGGTGGAGGTCTCCATCGGCTCCAAACGGTCTTTTTCGCATATGTGTGGTTAGTTTGGTAGTCGGTGGGGTGGTGTGTTAGTGCATGACACCTTTGTATCTTGTCTTGCGTGTGTGTTGTGTGCGGTGGTGGCGTGTGTTTATATCGGTCTACACGGTTGTAATGCGGTGATGGTTGCTTTATATAATATAAAGCGGGGAACCCCTTTTTCGTCATAACCGATGGCAGACATTATAGTGCCGCAGATGTATTGCACACAAGCACTATATATGAGGAATTTCCCAACGTGTTCAACCAAACCAGCAAACTTACATTAAATTACTAGATAATCGTCTATTGTATCGGAGAAGGGGGGAAAGAACCCTGATTTTTTGTTCGTTATGGGAAATATGACACATAATAACCAAAATAGCATACGGCATCATATCAGAGTGATGAAAAAAGATATTGTTGATTATTCATAACATTGAAATACATTCATGGCTTACAGACACACAGCGGCATGACATATTCTCCATTTATTTTATAGATATAAGGATGCTCGAGATATTCAATCAAATCCTTGATTTATGCACTAATCCTCTGTGTAATCAACAAATGTCTGACTTAGTTGTGGTTGTTCTCCCAAAATTGAGCCTGGAGATAGTCTATTGTATTCTTTTCCACCTGAAATGCCTTGGCAAGAACATCATATGATATTGGTGGGTCCGACCCAAACACTGCATTGGCAATTGTGATAGCCCCAGGGTTCTGGCTGCTGAGCGCGGCAATTGCAATAGCGGGCTGGTGGGGGTTGGGGTTGAATTGGAAGTGGATGAGCCCCACGGGGAAGACAAACACATCACCTTTGTTGAGCATCTTGGAAAGGAACTTGTTTCTGTTGGGGGCGGGCTGGTTGGATGTGACAAAGCCAACATATAGTGTCCCCTCGAGCACCGTGAGGATCTCAGTGGCGCGAGGGTGCGTATGTGGTGGGTTCTGACCCAAGGGAGCATAGTCGATGCGCGCAATTGAGATGCCGAGGGTGTTGAGTCCAGCAATCTGCATGACGTTGATCAAAGTGACGTTGGATCCAACCTTGTTGGTCACCCTAGGCTTGTCGAGGTTGGCTGCCTTGAAGAAGTCGTCTGCGTTAACTTCCATCGGGTTCTTGCAAACAAACCCATTGACACGCACTGGGTGCAGAGAGGAGATGTAACATTTAAGGTTAGATCTTACAAAGTCGTTTTCTTGGATATAATTTTCAGAATCTGATTGCAACATACGTATCTAGTGATAACATGACAGGAAACCATGAAGTGCGTAGTACCTGGTGAATGCAGGTCGGCGACGCAAAAGTCCTGGAGTGGGCTAGGATCAGAGGCAGTGGCCTGCCATGAGACCAGTGCAAGAAGAGCAGCAAAGAGAAGGATGGAAGAGGATGATGCCATTTGAGTTTAGTTTCTTGGGCTCTTCTTTTCTCTTGTGTTCCTCTTTGTGTTTGTTGCCTGAGTGATGCTTTGAGCATGCAGGGGTTGTATGTGTTTATATAGGCGCAGTGAGGCGTGTGCGAACTCGGGAGCAATAGACATAGTCAGGTGGAACCGACCAACAGATTGAAATGGTCTCGGGCTGCTGATTAAACTATTTTGCATAAATGTTTTCCCTTCAAATGAAGCAATGCAGCGTATACAGATAGATAAAGGAACTCTATGTGATGTACGACTGAGTAGTAACGATGATTGTTTCTCCATTTAACCCGAGTCTCAACAATGCATGCAGGGCTAATTCCAGGGAAATTCACCACCCGTCGCCATTATTAATGAAGGAAAATATTTATAAACAAGAAATATCCGGCAAGAGAAACAAATGAATTCCACAAGTTTAATTATATATCTAAATATCCTGTGTTTCTATCATACTATCATATACCTGGTCATAGTCTGAACTGGTTCCCGCGAAATCAGTCAAAGAGAGCAGTTGAGAAAAGCCAAGTTATACAAGGCAAACAATTATTTTCTAGCTTGATGCCGACATAGACAAAGTTACCTACTCTTACGTGAGCCTGATACATATAGAGTGACTACTACTCCTGTTCGCTCCACAAGTTGATATAGTATTATGTGTGCTATCTAGCTTTTGGAACTACGAAATTATATATTTGCCAATAGATTTGTCATGAAATTCCAGCAACATAAGACGACAGAGTAGTAAACGGATTCGTAGCAGCCCCTGTTTGTTATCATCATGTCAATCCGATATTTACTTGGTCAGATGTCTCTCGAAGTGGTTGAGTACTTACAGGAAGAAGCAACGACATTAATGGACGAGTACCAAACCAAAAGGAGAGATGATACAAATGCCATGACGATGGAGAGCAGGAAGTTTCCATACGATCTAAGCAAGACTAGTTAACATCTTCTAGCGAAGAGTTTTATCATGCATGACCAGTTCAGTGTATAAACCTAGCCTTCCTGACTAGCTTCATGGCACCAGACCTCACCTGCTTCTTTTGCTAGAGTAAATAGTGCATCGAATGACTAGACTAGGCCAAGCGGCCACTCATAAACAGATTAATTTATTGGAGGTGTCTGTTGGCAGATTTAGTATAGAAAAAAAAGTTTCCAGATGATTTAATTGCTTCTATCACAAGCTTATTACAAAGAAACAACTCAAATAATAATTGTTTTTTTGGGACTCAGATATCTACAATAGTTTTTCTGGAGAATGATCAATCAAACTTACAAGACTTTGAACCCAAAGGAAGCTAAAACAGAACAATGAGGAAAAATAGAACTAATGACAACCACAACAACAAGTTTCATAGCAAAGGAAGCGTAGACTACTTCTTAGATGCACCAGAAAGACAGACCACAAGAACGACTCCTGGAAGCAACTTTTGCACATTCAACTTGAACATTGCAACCTCTGAGCACATTAACATATAATCATCTATTGGCTTTTGATTAAAGTTTTGCACAAACTTCTCAAGTTCCCTTTTAATATGCCTAAGCGCTATTGCATCATCTGGTGTATGTCTGAGTAGTAATTACGATTATTTATCCATCTCACCCAAGTCGGCACAATGCATGGAGGGTTGGTTCCACGAAAAGTCACGACCCATCACCATAGTTTATTAGATATCACATACTTGGTCATGGTGAGAACTGGTGCGCACAAGGTCAAGGAGGAGTTGAGAAAAGACAAGTGATGCAAAGCAATCGTTTTCTACCTAGACAATGTCATCTGCTTAGATTTATCCATTCTCCCTTCTTTTAAGTTGCTTCAGAATGCGTGCAACCAATTTTTTCAAGCTGTGGCCACTAACATAATCGAACTATATATTTGTCACCGGATTTGTCATGAACAAAACTGTGCACAAGATATGGCATGGGATAAAAAGGACATACACGTACTTATACGTTTATAGATATGTGTTAGCAGCTTAACATACATATGATTAGAAAGCACGGTTGGAGATATAATGGAATATCTTACCATCCTCCAGGAAAAATAAACAGAGAAACTAGGCAATATGAGTCACCTAGTGATATAAAAAAATTAAGGTTGCAGGTTGACGCAGTAGTTAAAGGATTGTGTCAATGAGGACGAAGACACGCACGCATAAACAATGATGGTAGAGAGCAGAAACAATTCACGTGATCTTAGTAAGAGTAGTTAACATCGTCTTGCTAAGAGAAGTTAGGTGGTCTCGGCGCGAGAAAGTCCAATGTTTCTTCCAGGTGGTGTGTGGTTGAATGTCGTCGTCGGTCCTGCTTGAGTCTTCAGGTGGTCCACCCTCTCTTGTGCTTCCTCTCAGCGTGTTTGGCTTGGTTTGCCATGCTTTCTTTAATCATCTTGTATGATGATTTGCTCAACACCATGTATTGTTCAGCCAAGCGGCCGAAGTCCGTTTTGTGATAAAATTCTTCTATGACAGGCTTGTTACAAAGAAACAACTCATATAATATTCATTTTTGGGCGGTTTAGGTAATAATCGTTTCTTTTGTGTATTTATGCATGTTTTTTGTATGTATGCTGGACCTAATTTTTGGAACCTGGTCTCCGGTGTGCCCAGTTTCTAACACTTAGTAAAGATCATATTTTTAGTTCTCAACTTAAGAAAAAGAAAAATAATACACATAAGTATTTTGATAAAACGGGACACCTCATCAAATTTCAATTAAAGCAACTGTCAATCGAACTTACAAGAGTTTGAACCAAAAGGAAGCTAAAATATTACATGCGGGAACCGTAAATTTCTTATTGCATGCACCAGAAAGCGAGAGAGCAGAACAACGATTCCAGGCTGCAACCTTTGCACATTCAACTTTCACATTTAAATCCTGAGAACAATCGGGCTCCAACCATCGCATACTTCTCATGTATTATAAGATAATCCTAGGTGTTCAACCCTAGGATCAAACATATACTGGATTACCAGATAATCATGTATTCTTTCTTTTTTACGTAACCATCTATTATTTCGGAACAAGGGGAAAAGAACCCAAAATATTTATGAGAAATACGACACATTAGAACCAAAAAAAAAATATGAGATCATATCCGTGTGATAAACAACGATATTGTCAATTATTCTGAAGGTAGAAGTACATTCACTCATTACAGACACGGAATGGAATGGCATATGCTCCATTTATTTTATAGATTAGGATACATATCTAGAAACTCAAACATGTCCTTAATTTGCGCACTGATCTTCTGTGTAATCAGCCAACCTTTCACTTAGTTGTGGTTGTTCTCCCAGAACTGAGCCTGGAGCCAGTCTATTGTATTCTTTTCCACCTGAAACGCCTTGGCAAGAACATCATCGGATATTGGTGGGTCTGACCCAAACACTGCATTGGCAATTGTGATAGCCCCTGGGTTCTGGCTGCTGAGCACGGCAATTGCAACGGCGGGCTGATGGGGGTTGGGGTTGAATTGGAAGTGGATGAGCCCCACGGGGAAGACAAACACATCACCTTTGTTGAGCACCTTCGAGAAGAACTTGTTTCTGGCTGGGGCGGGCAGGTTGGATGTGACAAAGCCAACGTATAGTGTCCCCTCGAGCACTGTGAGGATCTCAGTGGCGCGGGGGTGCGTATGTGGTGGGTTCTGGCCCAAGGGAGCATAGTCGATGCGCGCGATTGAGATGCCGAGGGTGTTGAGTCCGGCAATCTGCATGACATTGATCAAGGTGACATTGGAGCCAACCTTGTTGGTCACCCTAGGCTTGTCGAGGGCGGCTGCCTTGAAGAAGTCATCAGCATTGACCTCCATCGGGTTCTTGCAAACAAATCCATTGACACGCACTGGGTGCATAGAAGAGATGTAGAGGGTAAGCTTAGGTATTACTAGAAAGCCGTTTTAACATGCATATAATTTTCAGAAATTTATTTCAACATATGTATTTGGTGGTAGCAGGACGGGAAAGCAGGAAGTTAAGTAGTACCTGGTGAATGCATGTCGGCGACACAAAAGTCCTGGAGCGGGCCAGGATCGGATGCAACGGCCTGCCATGAGACCAAGGCAAGAAGAGCAGCGAGGAGAAGGAACGAAGGGGAGGATGCCATTTGATTTCAGCTCCTTTGGGTCTTCTTTTCTCTTGTGTATTCCTGTTGTATTTGTTGGGTGAGTGATGCTTCCAATATGCAGGGATGTATGTGTTTATATAGGCGTGGCGAGCAGTGCAAACTCGTGAGCAACGGACATAGTCAAGTGGAACCAATCAACGGATAGAAATTGTCTTTGGCTGCCCACTAGATTATTCTGCATGAACTTTTCGGACATGGTCAGCCATATTCAAATCTTTGATATACTATAATCAAAGTTCCCTTTTGAGATGCCAAAGCAACACTTTTTTCTCTTTAATAAACAAAGAAGCAAATTAAGGTACTCCATCTGAATTTTTTTTTGAAAGGTACTCCATCTGATGCACCTGTTAGTAATAATTACTGTGAGTAATAATTTTGATTGTGTCAAACAAGGAAGAAATCGTGGCACGTGGATCCATGCATTAACGCACCTAATACCACTACTATATGTAACAGCCCCTGTCATGATCACGTCAACCAGATATACACTTGCCTGGTCAAATTTCTCTCCAAGTGGTTGATTACTTTCAGGAAGAAGCAACGACATTAATGGACGATGGAGAGCCAGAGTAGTTAACATCTTCTTATTAAATGAAGGATCACGTTTGCTGCTATAGAAACATATGAAGTTAGTGCCTGCAAAGAGGAGATGTATAAATATACAGATCTAAACGGAAAGACATCTCACTAAATGTGCATTTTTTGTCGCATCCAGTTATCATGAAAATATCGACAAGATGATCTTCAGCCAGCAAGTAATATCAGAATGGTCAGCAGTTACAGACAAAAAGATTCTACTGACATCTACAGAATTGTGTAGTGTACTGGTCACACACTCACACAGGTCAAAAAGCATTGACATACAGGAGCTCTCACTACCAGTGTTAGAAATTTTAAGTAAATAAGTATAGCAAACGTCTCGAGGTACTGCCAGACAGCAGGTAGGTTATTTCTCTGCACAGACAAAAGTGTGTCATTTGAGTGACCTTGCACTGCAGTAAAATAGCAATTATGCATGGAAAATAAATTGATCACTAAATGTTCTGGATCCTTAGGAATTTAAACTCAAGAAACGTTTGCATTATACACAACTGCATAAAATAGGAATTATGCATGGAAAATAAATTGATCTCTAAATGTTCTAGATCTCTAAATGGGTCTCTAAATGTTCTACGTCCTTAAGAATTTAAGATCTAAAGAGAAAAACTAAGACTATTCGACCTGTTTGAAACTAGGGGCTTAGCTATGTGGAGTGTGAGTCTTCCGAGATGCGCAAAGGACCAAGCCGACGACAACCAGGGAAAATGAGAATTATGATATACTTGGTCATTGTAAGAACTGCTGAGCACGAGGTCAGTCAAAGAGCAGCTGAGAAAAGCCAAGTCATGTTTTTTTAAAGGAGGATAAACCCCTGTCTCTACATCACTACGATGCAGACAGACATTTCACTACCAGAAACGTGACTAAGCGTGTGGGCTAGTAGCCGTCAGGAAAAGAAATATGGCCGTCAGGAATATAATTCCTGTCGGCCAACCGACAGGAACAACCCACAGCCATAGCCTGCCAGGAATGAATGAGTATGCCTGACGGAAGGCCCACAGGAATATTAATGCTGTCGGTTATCCCTGACGGTTGGCGCACAGGAAAGAAATGTTGCGTCAGATTTATGCTTCCCGGAAAATACATATTCCTGTCGTCCACCTGTCAGGAAAGACCGTCAGGAAGGACTTATACCTGTAGGTTCAACCGACAGGAAAATTATACTAGGTTGCTGCAGCACGCGCTCATTCCTGTGAGCCGTTGGCCGTCACGGTTACATCATGATGTTGATTTTTTATTTCATATTCCTACCACAAAAGCAATGTGCTTAACCCAGGTTCTACAAATGTTGCATTATTTCACAGAAACCATATGAGAATATATTTATATGACAACATCAAACTTCATATAGCATCATCAGTTCCATACATATATAATTACACTACAAGGCTACAAAGGTACCATCCACAAAAGGATCTGCTAACTACAATAATACTAGCAAAATACACCGGCTTGCAACTACCACCAGATGTATCAACATCAGTTCCATACATACACTACAAGGCTACAAAGGTACCATCCACAAAAGGATCTGCCAACTACAACAATACTAGCAAAATACGCCGGCTTGCAACTACCACCAGATCTTAGTTCTCATTCCTAAGCCATACCAGATACACAAGTCCACAAAAGAGCATATTACGACCACATATACTCTGATGTTATCATGTTGATTGAGCAATCAGTTTCCGCCATGGTTGGCTGCGTCAACGGTCTGATCGCCGACATTCCCAGCGGCTTCATCCTCCTCGCTTGACTCCATGACATCATTGTTGCCATCAACCGCTTGCGAGCCGGCTTGAGATGAGTTATTTGTCCCCTGAATCAAGAAGTAACCTAATTGTTATTTAATCTGATTTAGAACAATAAAAATACAATACTTTGTTGGATAACAAGTGGAGACAACATAACCAAATGAACCAAATAATATCCATTTATTGATTAATGCTTGGCACCAAGAACTGATTTTGTCTAGGCTACTTTCAAGTTCCAATCAGATGGACCTTAAGCATGACAAGCATTATTTATACGGAAATTGGGCACAACAGCTAAAGAATCTTGTGAGAATAGACAAGCTCACAGATGCAAACATCCAAACAAATTAATACAGAACATGAAAAACAATCTCATATGCAACACAGTGTTGATATTGCAGCCACATCAACGTAGACATGTCAGAAGGAACGCACAAAACTAAGTTGAGTAGTGGACATCACACATTCATCCATATGATATATACAACTTCAAGTTTCTCATACACTTACTTCTGGTTGCGAAACAGCTCCATGGCTTAGTATATGTAGTATATGAGCCGGCAACTCTTTTCCTATCTCCTTGAAAAGTGCCTGCAAACAAAGAAGAAATGTTACTAGAGTTGATACTTGAGAAGTTAAGATCCATTGCTTTAGAATGTGGGCATGAATTTGTACATACAGTTATGAGCTGCCCATGCATATCTACTTTCTGCTGTAGCATCTCCTTAGCACGCCTGAGTTCTGCATTTTCTTCATTAACACGCCTGAGTTGTTCCTTCTCTCGAATGTGAGCGAAATTGATGCACTAGCATTTCTTTTTCTAGCTGCTGATTTAATATCTGCTTTCTTAATAGCCCCATCGGTTTTGAGCAATATCCTCAGATTTCAAGCGAGCTTCTCGTCCCCTCCCCATGTTGGTCTTGTATTCCTTTGATGTCCAATAACGACATAGTCCAGGCCATGCAACTTCCTTGCACCATGGTATCCTACTCTGGAGGTATTGCTCATATTCGAGTTCTCTTGCACAAGCCATCGAGTCATCAAGCTTCTCTCCTTGATTCTCATAGTAAAGCTTCACAGCATCCACACGAAGTTGGTACAACATGTCTTTCACCTTTTTCCTTGCATATGTGTCAATAATCCGGTTAGCCTCTTGCTCAATTTGGATTCGGGCACTGTCATCTTCCTCGTCATCCACATGCAGCTCAAACAAGTTCTACATGTTCAGAAATTTACAGATCAGACTTTTACAGCAATACAAAGATATGTATAATAATAATTGCAATTGCTCCAAAAAAATTGTACTTACCCAAAACTCTTCCTTCACACGATCTGCGGCTGTCCGCTGCTGAAAATCTAGAGTCGAATCATGATAGTAATCGTACCACTCTGGAATGAAGCCACGAAATGCAACTGGTAGCAGCCGTTCCATGAAGATATGGTAATCATGACTTTTAAGCCCAAAAATCTTCCTTTGCTGGAAGCTAACTCCTCTTTTAAAACCCGCTGCATATCCATCGGTAAATTTCAGCTCTTTAAACCATTTAAGAATGGTTAACCTATCATCTTTCTCAATGACAAACGGTGCCCTTGGCTTGAACCACTTCCCATTGTCCTTCAAATGCAAATGCTGCTTAGGGCGATGGCATATTTCTTCTAGATCTTTTCTTGCCTTCACATTATCTTTAGTTTTATTAGGAATGTCAAAGCATGTGTTCCATATAGCTTCTGCTACATTTTTCTCATTGTGCATCACATCGATGTTGTGCCTAAGCTTCAGTTTATCAAAGTATGGAAGATCCCAAAAGCAGCTTATGTGGGTCCAGTTGTGCGATTTATTATAGTTATCTGTGTCATATACATTTGCAACCATGTGAGCTCGCACTTCCTCCCCTGTCAAACGCCTTGGTGGCCCCTCAAGCACTATTGTATCCTTTCTAAACGAATTGGCTTGGGTTCTGAACTCATGGTCAGGAGGTAGAAAGCGCCTATGGCAATCAAACCAGCAAGCCTTACGCCCATGCGGAAGTGTAAATGATTTTGAATCACTCAAGCATTCTGGGCAAGCTAGCTTCCCATGAGTGCTCCACCCAGCAAACATACCAAAAGCAGGGAAATCATGGACTGACCATAGAAAAGCTGCTTTCATTAAAAAGTTTCTCTTCACAGAGGCATCCCATGTATTAACCCCCAGCCACAGTTCCATAAGCTCATCTGCTAATGGTTGCATTAGAATGCCCAAATTCTTTCCAGGATGTTCTGGACCAGGTATCACAAGACTAAGAAATATAAACTCTGGCTTTAAGAGAAAATCAGGGGGGAGGTTTAACGGAGCTACAAACACTGGCCAACACGTGTATGGAGCAGCAACCAAACTATATGGTGTAAAACCATCTGTAGCTATGACAAGTCGCACACTTCTCGGATCACATGAGAATTCTGGAAAATCCTTATCAAAATCTTGCCAAGCCTCGCCATCACGTGGGTGGACCATCTTATCAGACCCGGAAGGAGTGTGAGAACGCATAAGCTTTGCGGTCTCCTCATTGGCATACAACCTTTGCAATCTATCTTTTAGAGGGAGGTACCGCAAAACTTTACGTGGGATTTTCTTTTGGCCTTCCTCGTAACGAGATGTGCCACAAAAGTCACACTTCTCTTTATGTTTGTTATCTTTGTAATACAACATGCAATTATTTTTGCACACATCTATTTTAACATATGGCATACCAAGACCTTCTAAGAGTTTCTTGGATTGGTAGAAGTCTTCGGACAAATTAGATTCAGGAGGCAAAAGTTCATGGATTATTTTTAAGGTATCATCAAAATGTGCAATGGACATGTTGTATTGTGATTTCATAGCCAGCAAGCGAGCTACAGCAGAAAGACGTGTGTGTTTTGTATTCTCATGTACCAGTTCATCGGCACTACTGACCATCCTATAAAAAGCCTTGGCAGAGGAGGTTGGCTCCTCAGTAACCGGTGGAGGATGGCTACCACCTAAGTCAACCAACATATTGTCCATTCGATCAGTTTCATTACAGCCCTCTTGATGATGTACTAAAGGGACAGATCCATCAGCAGCAGCTACAAAACTCTCACCATGTTCTGTCCAGGTTTTGTAATTTGGCTTATACCCATGTTTATACAAGTGTTTCTCTACAATGTGCCTTTCTTGCGGAAAATAATTCCGACATTTGGCGCATGGACACTTAATTTTACCACCTTCAGCTACGGAAGAGAAGGCCCGGTCTATAAATCGTGCAGTTTCTTCAAGCCATATATTAGAAGGGACTTGACCAAACACCCATCCACTATACATCCAATCACGGTTCTCCATTATTTAACCAAGAATTCATACTGAAATAAAATTCACAGAAATGGGGATATTTGAGAAAAATAATAGCATACTAAAGGGCAGCAGCACAAATAACAATTCACAAAAAGACAATTGTTTCAGACATAAATTTAAGAGCTCAAAGCTATAACTTACCAATATACTTGTTCAAGCTGGGAAATTACGGCGTCGAAAAGGGTGGCTAGCCAACTCCCCTAGCTGTTTGCCGATGTTTCTGGAAAATTATACGTGTTAAATTCACTTTACTAGAATAAAATAGATAGCAGGTAGATGTCATAGAAGCTACAACCTAGAAAAAATAAACACTTATATGGTCATGTACAGAAGCTACAACATGTTAGCTGTTCAGTGAGGTTGCTACAGACGCTACAACATACATCTAAGAACAACAAAAACTAATCTATTCAAATCAACCGTATACTAATCAGACGTGCCTAAAATAGTTTCAACTAAGCTTAAACGCTACACAAGAAATAGAGCAAGCAAATCTTAGATCCAGGAAAAGGAGGTGATATATTACCAGAGATATGAAGACAGAGGGCTTGTGATGCAGCGAGCAGAGGAGTACGGACAGCCAGAGGTGAAGATGTGTAAAGTCGAATGGGGGGACTAGTACGGGAGCTCGGTGGGGAGGCGGGTGCTGGTGCTCCGGCGGGTGGCGAGGTGGAGACCGGCGCTACGCTGGTGGTGAGGCAGATGCGGGCGGAAGAACGGCCTTCCGCGGGAAGGGGAGGCAGCAGCGGCGGTGGACTGGAGGATGGTGTGGCGGCGGCTGCGGCGGTGGACCGGACGATGGTGGCGGCGGCAGTGGACCGGACGATGGTGGCGTTGGACAGGGCGATGGTGGCGGCGGCGGTGGAGTGGCAGGAGACTGAATTGGGGATCGAGGGTTCTGGAGACTGAACTAGGGATCGAGAGGGTTCTGTTAGCCCTCTCATTTTGTACTGGGCCTAATTCTGTGAGCCCAAACACACAGGAAAATAGAAAAAATGGATGGGCCTCGGCTAAAAATGCGCGAGCAATGAAATCCGGTGGCGCGAAGTGAGAGCCCGAGGGCGCGAAGGGCCGAAAGCTATTTCTGTGGGCCTCGACCCACAGGGATATATTCTTCCTGTGCGTTTACTCAAAGCCTACAGGAATATAGTGCAAAAACCTGTCGGCTACAGCCCGACCTACAGTAAAACGGTACTTTCCTGTGAGCTTACGTGGGGCTGACAGGAATATAAGTTGGCTCACAGACTTAGTCGCGATTCTGGTAGTGTTTATTAATAAAGCCAAGTCATGTAAGCCAATTGTTTTCTAGCTGTAGGATGACAGAAAGTCACCAACTCATGCGTGGGCTTCTAAAGACGTGGAGTGACTACTACACATGTTCCTCCAGAAATTGCTATATGATGTGTGCGATCGAGCATTTCAAACAATGAAATTGTCCCTTTTCAAAAGAAAAGAAAAAGTCTATGAAATTGTAGATTTGCCAATAGATTATTTGTCATGAAATCCAGCAGCATAAGATGACACAGTAGGTAGCGGACTGTGGCAACAAGCGGAAGAAATCAAGGCGCGTTGATCCATGCATGAATCCACATAATACACCTGCTATTTTGCAGCTGCCCCTGCTAGCATCACGTCAATCAGTTTTCTTTTTAGAAAGAGGAGGATAACCCCATCAACCAGATATTTACCTGGTCAAATTTCTCTCGCAGTTGTTGAGTAATTATAGGAAGAAAGCAAGGATCTTAATGCTTAGTGGACGTTCCTAGCTAACCAAAAGGAGAGCTATGAAGATGGAGCTTTTTTATTTTTTTGAAAAGGGGGAACAAGCTATGAAGATGGAGCTGAGCAGGAACTTTTCATATGATCTTAGTAAGAGTAGTTAGTTTCCACCTTGCTACGATTCAATCATGACCAGTTCATTGTAAATATAAATCTAAGAATCAGACCACACCTGCTTCTTTTTTGGAGTAAACAGAACTCATAAACTGATTAATTACTTGGAAGTGTTTGTTTGAGTTTCCATACACTAGTCATCAACCCTGTGCCTTCGCACGGGCAGTGATTTTGGAAAAACAACATTTTGTAAAACATCGCACAATTCTGTGGTAATGTAGTCATCGTCTCGTCCGCCCGATGCCACCGCGCACCTCCGGTACGAGCCGCCGCTCGCTGCCACTGCAGCAACCCGCAGTCCCGTGCGCCGCCGCACCGCGTCTCCGTGCCAGGGGCCACTGTGCCTCCACGCTCGTCGCGCCGAGCTGCAGCGGCCTCTGTGCCACCATGCAGGTCCTCAGCGACCTCCTCGCGTTCGTGACCGCAGTGCTTGTCGTGCGTCGCCGTCACCACGCGCTCTCCATTGCGCCGCAGCCGAGACCTCCATGTCCGCCACGGATGCCACCGCGCGCCACGGCCCCGAACTTGGTAGCTCTGATGCCAATTGATGGGTTCAAGCCCTAGCGCTCTCTCTCTCCCTCTCTCTCTCTCTCTCACGTAGCTCTCGCACTCTCTTGCTGCCCTCTCGCGGTGATTCAGGCACACGAACGCCCGCCGCACAAGAAGGAGAACAGGGAGACAGTGACACGGTGATTTCCTGCGCACGAACGCCCGCCGCACATACGGCACTTTCCTTCAACACGAATTGAATCCGCAGCAGTACAGGTGAAGGTATATATACGCACGCACACGCCCGCCGCACAGGTGAAGGTACAGGCTGGACGTATGACAAGGGTGCGGGATGGTTCAGGCGAAAGTTCGGCACCTCGACGCTGGTGGAGGTGATGTCTTGGTAGTCACGTCCATCTTTGGATCGTCGTCATTGTTCTCCCACAGCCGACGCGATGGTGGCGGCGCAGTGCGTCATGACCCTCTTGGGTTCGTCATCGGTGAGTGTAGTCTTTCAGTCGCGGTGGCGTGTTCAGAATGGTACGGAGATCCACCGTATTGCTTGCACCTATCTTGTACATGCAGCAATGACCTCCTTTCGTCATCTCTGCTCGCTGGTAGGGTCAAAGCTCCTTGGTTTGGGCAGACGGTCCTCTCTAATAGCAGTTGGGTGGTGTCGACGTGACAGAGTCCAGCGTTTTCTTCAAGGTGGCATCTGGTTAAATGTCATCATCGGTCCTGGTTGAGTCTTCAGGTGGTCCCGCCTCTCCTGTGCTTCCTCTCGCGGCATGCTAGAGGCGTCTAATTGGGCACTTCTGGTGCTTGTTAGTGTGTTTGTCTTGGTTTGTCATGCTCTCTTTGATCATCCTGTATGATGATTTCCTCAACACCATATATCGTTCAGCCAAGCGGCCGAAGTCCGTTTTGTGATAAAATGCTTCTATGAGATGCTTGTTACAAAGAAATAACTTAAATAATATTCATTTTGGGGGTGTTAGGTAATAATCTATTCTTTTGTACATTTACGCGTGTTTTCTATATGTATGTTGGAGCAAATTTTTGGAATCTGGTCTCCGGTGTGCCCAGTTTCTAAAACTTAGTAAAAATCATATTTTTATCTCAACTTCAGAAAAACAAAAATAATGCTCATAAGTTTTTTGATAAAACGATCCACCTCATCAAAATTTCATTAAAGCAACCGTCAATTGAACTTACAAGATTTTTGAACCAAAAGGAAGCTAAAAATATTACAAGCAGGAACCGCAAATTTCTTATAGCATACACCAGAAAGCAAGAGAGCAGAACAATGACTCTAGGAGGCTACTTTTGCACATTCAACTTTCACATTTAAATCCTGAGCACAATCGGGCTTCAACCATCGCATACTTCGCACGTATTGCAACATAATCCTAGGTGTTCAACCCTAGCATCAAACATATACTGGATTACCATATAATCGTGTATTGTTTCCTTTTTTTGACCTAGTCATCTCTTGTTTCGGAACAAGGGAAAAAGAGCCTAAAATATTTATTTTTTATTGAGAAATACGAAACATTAGAACCAAAAAAGCATATGAGATCATATCAGTGTGCTAAAAATGATATTGTCAATTATTCAGAAGGTAGAAATACATTCACTCATTACAGACACAACAATGGGATGACATATGCTCCATTTATTTTATAGATTAGGATGCATATCTACAAACTCAAACATGTCCTTAATTTGCGCACTGGTCCTCCGTGTAATAAGCCAACCGTTTCACTTAGTTGTGGTTGTTCTCCCAGAACTGGGCCTGAAGCCAGTCTACTGTATTCTTTTCCACCTGAAACGCCTTGGCAAGAACATCATCGGATATTTGTGGGTCTGACCCAAACACCGCATTGGCAATTGTGATAGCCCCTGGGTTCTGGCTGCTGAGCGCGGCAATTGCAACGGCAGGCTTGTGGGGGTTGGGGTTGAATTGGAAGTGGATGAGCCCCACGGGGAAGACGAACACATCACCTTTGTTGAGCACCTTCGAGAGGAACTTGTTTCTGTTTGGGGCGGGCTGGTTGGATGTAACAAAGCCAACATACAATGTCCCCTCGAGCACCGTGAGGATCTCAGTGGCGCGAGGGTGCGTATGTGGTGGGTTCTGACCCAAGGGAGCATAGTCAATGCGCGCAATTGAGATGCCGAGGGTGTTGAGTCCAGCAATCTGCATGACGTTGATCAAAGTGACGTTGGATCCAACCTTGTTGGTCACCCTAGGCTTGTCGAGGGCGGCTGCCTTGAAGAAGTCATCAACGTTAACCTCCATTGGGTTCTTGCAAACAAACCCATTGACACGTACTGGTGCATAGAAGAGATTTATAATGTAAGCTTAGGTCTTACAAAGTTGTTTCGACTTGCATATAATTTCCAGAAATTCATTTCAACATATTTATTTGGTGAGAACATGATGAGAAACCGGATAGTACCTGGTGAATTCATGTCAGCGACACAAAAGTCCTGGAGGGGGCTAGGATCGGAGGCAGTGGCCTGCCATGAGACCAAGGCAAGAAGAACAGCGAGGAGAAGGAAGGAAGAGGAGGATGCCATCTGATCTTTTTCTCTCTCCTGTGTTTCTGTTTGTGATTGTGGCGTGAGTGATGGTTTGAACATGCAGGGATGTATGAGTTTATATAGCTGCAGCGAGCAGCGCCTGAAATCGTTAGCAATTGTAGACTTAGTCAAGTGAAACCAACCAACCAATTGAACTGGTCTCTTGCTGCTAATTAAACTACTGCATATACGCCCATTTAAGACACGTTTTCCCTTCAAAGAAGTAATGCAGAGTATACAGCCATATAAAGCTATTCTATGGTGATGTGCACGGCTGAGTAGTAATTATGAATGTTTCTCCATCTCACCCGAGTCGCCACAATGCATGCAGGGTCAATTTCAGGAAAATTCACCACCCATCACTATTAAGGAAAATATTTTTAAGAGAAGAAACATCTGGCACTAGTTTAATTCGATATCATATACTTGGTCATAGTCGGAACCGGTGCGGACGAAACCAGTCAAAGAGCAGTTGAGAAGCCAAGTCATGTAAGGCAATCAATCATTTTCTAGCTTGATGCCGACATAGATGAAGTCACGTACTCACGCGTAGGCTTGATTCATGGGCGCATGATTTCTAAAGACATATAGAGTGACTACTACCCCTGTTCTTTTCAGTAGTTGATACAGAATCATGCGTGCAATCGACCTTTTCAAACTATGAAATTATATATTTGCCAATAGTTTTTTCATGAAATCCAGTAACAGAGGGCGACAGAGTTGTTAGCAGATTTGTAGCAGCCCCTATACGTTATCATCATGTCAGTGGGATATTTACTTGGTCAGATGTCTCTCGAAGTGGTTGAGTACTTGCAGGAAGAAGCGACGACATTAATGGACGAAGTGCCCAACCAAAAGGAGAGCTGATACAAATGCCATGACGATGGAGAGCAGGAAGATTCCATATGATCTTAGCAAGACGAGTTAACATCTTCTTGCAAAGAGTTTTATCATACATGACCAGTTCAGTGTATAAATCTAACAATCTGGTTAGCCTTGCTGACAAAGTTCATGGCACCAGACCTCACCTGCTTCTTTTGCTATTGTAAATAGTACTCCCTCTGTAAAGAAATATAAGAGCTTTTAGATCTCTAAAGTAGTGATGTAAATGCTCTTATATTTGTTTACGGAGGGAGTACATACATTAAAAAGACTAGGCCAGGTGGCCAAGTTATAAACAGATTAATTTCTTGGAGGTGTGTGTTGTTGGGTTCAATAAGCCGTGGCGACGATCGACGCGGTGAGCGCGTGTGCGAGCATGCGTGGACCGGGTCGAACACATCGGGATCGCGGCGGGGTTGCGTGGGTAGCTGTGCGTGTGTGAGTGCGTGAGCCAGCGCGTGTGTGTGCGGGGCCGCGCGGTTCTGTTAGCGAGCAAAAGGGAGGGGTAGACCGCATCGGGCGCGGGGGTGGCCGCGGCGATCGCGTTCGGACGCGATGCGCGGGCGCGACCAGAGCGCACGGGGCGTGGGGGAGTGGGGGAGCGAGTGGGTGCGAGGCGAGGCCTGGCATGTCAGTGCTCGTGGGTATAAGACCCCGGATCCTCCCTGTAGCTCGTTGGCAGGTTGAGTTCGAGCTCGAGGTAATGAACAAGCCGTATGTGCGTGCGGCTGGGGCGTTCATGCGCCGGCAAACCACATGTGCCCTGTGTTTTCTCCTTCATCTTCCTCCTTTCTTCGTTGGTTCCTGCCACAAAGAGAGAGAGAGAGAGAGAGCTCCGAGAGAGGGAGAGGGAGAGGGAGAGGTAGAGCTAGGGTTTAGGGTTTGGCGCCAACAATTGGCATCAGAGCTTCAGGTTGAGCAGCTCACCGGAGTCCATGGCGCTGGTTCCACACGGCGGCGGCGGCGCGGGCAGATCGGTGTCCATGAACATGCTGATGCTCTCGTCGGAGAACTACACCATGTGGGCGATCAAGGCGCGGGCGATCCTTGATGCCTACACGCTGTGGGAGGCGGTGGCATCGGCGAACGACGCGGCGGTCAACGGCAAGAAGTGCAAGATGGCGAGGGCGATGATCTTGGCGGGGCTGCCGGAAGATGTCCTGCTGCAGGTGGCGGCGAAACTCACTGCAAAGGAGGTATGGGACTCCCTCAAACTGCGTTTCGTCGGCGCTGAATGGGTGCGCGCGCCGAGGAGGGCGACGCTGCGCGGCGAGCTGGATCGGCTGAAGATGGAGGACGGCGAGTCCCTGGACGTCTACGCCGGGAGGCTGGCAGGGATGACGGCGAGGCTCGCGAGCCTGGGCGAGACGCTGAGCGACACCGAGCTGGTGAAGAAGCTCATGGAAACGGTGCCGGGCCTTCTCTTCCCTGTCGTCGCCGGGATTGAGCAGTTCTGCATGCCGGAGGAGCTGACGTACGACGAGGTGCTTGGGCGGCTACACGCGTTCGATGAGCGTGTGCGGCGCCGTGGGTAGAGCGGCGGCGAGCGGGCAGACGGCCAGCTTCTGTACGGTGCGGCGCAGTGGTGAGCACGGGAGTGGTGCCAAGGGGGAGCACGGGACGATGATGACGACGCACACAGCATGGCGACGCGGGATGGCGGCAACAGGCGTGGTCGCTGCTACAAGTGCGGTGAGCGCGGCGACTTCAAGCGCGATTTCCCAGAGCTGCGGAAGGCGCCGGCGGCGGAGCGGGCGCTGCTGGCGGACACCGACGTCGTGGACAACGGCCTCCTCTAGGCCACGGCTTAGGGGGGGGTGTTGGGTTCAATAAGCCGTGGCGACGATCCGATGCGGTGAGCGCGTGTGCGAGCGCACGTGGATCGGGTCGAATACGTCGGGATCGCGACGGGGTTGCGTGCGTAGGTGTGCGTGTGTGAGTGCGTGAGCCAACGCGTGTGTGCGCGGGGCCGCACAGTTCTGTTAGCGAGCAAAAGGGAGGGGTAGACCGCGTCGGGCACGCGGGGTGGCCGTGGCGATCGCGTTCGGGCACGATGCGCAGGCGCAGCCAGAGCGCGCTGGACGTGGGGGAGTGGGGGAGCGAGTGGGTGCGAGGCGAGGCCTGGCATGTCAGTGCTCGCGGGCATAAGACCCCGGATCCTCTTTGTAGCTCGTTGGCAGGTCGAGTTCGAGCTCGAGGTAAAGAACAAGCCGTATGTGCGGCTAGGGCGTTTCGTGCGCCGGCAAACCTCCTGTGCCCTGTGTTTTCTCCTTCATCTTCCTCCTTTCTTTGCTGGTTCGTGCCACAGAGAGAGAGAGAGGGAGAGGTAGACCTAGGGTTTGGGGTTTGGCGCCAACATGTGTTGGCAGTTTTAGTGTAGAAGGAAGTTTCCATTAGATGATTTAACTGCTTCTATCACAAGCATCTTACAAAGAAACAACTCAAATGATAATTGTTTTTGGGACTCAGATATCTACAATGGTTTTTCTGGGGAATGATCAATCAAACTTACAAGAGTTTTGAACCAAAAGGAAGCTAAAACAATACATCCAGGAAAAATGGAACTAACGGCAACCAAAACAGCAAGTTTCGTGGCAATGCAAACATAAACTATCTTTCATCGCCGGAAAGACAGACCACAAGAACGACTCCAGGAAGCAACTTTTGCACATTCAACATGCACATTGCAACCTCCGAGCACATTACCATATAATCATATGGTCATTTATTCGCTTCTGATTAAATTTTTGCATAAACTCCTCAAGTTTCCTTTTAATATGCCTAAGCGTTACTGCATCATCTGATGTACGGCTGAGTAGTATATTATGATCATTTATCCATCTCACCCAAGTCGGCACAATGCTTGCAGGGCTGGTTCCATGAAAACTCACCACCCACCACCATAGTTTATTAGATATCATATACTTGGTCATTGGTGAGAACTGGCCCTCACGAGGTCAAAGAGCAGCTGATAAAAGCCAAGTGACGTAAAGCAATCGTTTTCTACCTAGACAAAGTCACCTGCTTAGCTTTATCTACTCCCTCGCTTCTTTTCAGTTGCTACAGAATGCGTGCAATCAAGCTTTTCAAGCTGTGGCCACTAACATAAGCAAATTATATATTTGTCACTGGATTTGTCATGAACAATACTGAGCACAAGATATGGCATGGGATAAAAATAACATACACATAATTATACATTCATAGATGTGTGTTAGCAGCTTAACATACATGTTATTAAAAAGCATGGTTAGAGATATTATGGAATATCTTGCCGTCCTCCAAAACCAAGGGAAAAAATAAACAGAGAAACTTTGCAATATGAGTCACCTGGTGTTATACAAAATATTAGGTTGGAAGGTGACGTCGTAGTTAACGGATTGTGTCAATGAGGAAGAAATCAAGGTGCGTCATTCCATGCATGAATGCACCTAATACACAACTATTATATGTAGCAGCCCCTGTTATCATCACATCAATCAGATATTTACTTGGTCAAAATTTTCTCAAAATGGTTAATTACATTAATCCACGCACACATAAACAGTGACGATAGGGAGCAGAAACAATTATATGATCTTACTAAGAGTACTTAACGTCCTCTTGCTAACAGGTTGATCATGATCCATTTCAATGGGTAAATCTGACAATCTAGTCGGCATTTCTTGTGTAGGCTCATGACACACCTCGCATGCCTCTTTTGTTAGTGTAAACAGCACACCCAGTGACTTGGGCTGGGTGGCCACTCATAAACTGATTAATTTCTTGGAGGTGTGTGTGTAGTTTTGATACAGAAAATATGTTTCCATCGGACAAATAAAATGCATCCAGAAAGAAGAAGAAGAAGACAGGCCCCAACATCATCCTGGTGGACGACATGAGAGGCTATCTCCGCCGCCGGCCCTAGACCCACACACTCTTCGCCTCCCTGGTAGCCATTGTTCGGCACTACACCGAGCAAAGCCCCGGGAGATGGTAGGTGCTAGTGGGATGCCCCTTCTCTCCGCTCCACCCCGTCCTCTTTGTGGGCTAAACGTAGCACCTCACGCCACCGCCGCCGCTATCCCTCGCCTTCGGAGGTGAGCCGCCGACCTGAGATTTTGTGGCATGCCTAGTGGGGTCATGGGTCATTTGGTTTGTGCGTGGATCAGGGAACTCTACCTGGAGCCGGGCCTCTCCCAGATCAGCCAGCATCGTGGTCGTTGACCTGTGAGGGGTGATTGCGGTGAGACGGGATGTAGCTTCCCATAGCCTCTCATGGGTGAGGTTCCACTGCAGGTGAGATACTCCTGCCCCCACCTAGAATGGTCAGGTGGGTTTGTTGGCGATCTTAGGCCCGACCGGATCTGGTCATGGTCGTGGACTTGGACCGGGTCGAGCCTCGCTATGGTTTGATGGCCTTCTCCGGTGACCTCGTACCAACATCTTGGTGACGAGGCATGGGTTTGGGGTGTCATACGTTGAGGTGATGGCCCTGGACGGCAGGCTAGACTTCTGGCAAGTGTGCGGGATGGTCCAAGCGAAATTTCTGCGCCTCGACGCTGGTGGAGGCGATGTCATGGTAGTCACATTCCTCTTTGGGTCATCGCCATTGTTCTCCCGCCATCCTAGCTCGGGGTGAAAACCCTCCGCCCCAGCGGACGTGGTTGTGGCAGTGCAATGCGTCATGACCCTCTTGGGTTCATCATCAGTGAGTGTAGTCATCTTTCCATCGCGGTGTCTTGTTCAGAATGGTATGGCGATCCAATCGACCCTACCTCAAATTTGGTGACTTACCGTATTGCTTGCACCTATCTTGTACACGCAACAATGTCCTCCTTTCATCATCTCTACCCACCGGTAGGGTCAGCACTCCTTGGTTTAGGCAGAGGGTCCTCTCTTAGAGTAGTTGGGTGGTGTCGGTGCGATGAAGTCCAAGGTTTTCTTCAAGGTGGCGTGTGGTTGAATGTCGTCGTCGGTCCAGGTTGAGTCTTCAGGTGGTCCAGCACTCATGTGCTTCCTCTCGGCGGCATGCTGGAGGCTTCTAATTGGGCAGTTCCGGTAGTTGTTAGCATGTTTGGCTTGGTTTGCCATGCTTTCTTTGATCATCTTGTATGATGATTTCCTCAACACCATATATCCTTCAGCCAAGCGGGCGAAGTGCATTTTGTGATAAAATGCTTGTATGACAGGCTTGTTAAAAAGAAACAACTCAAATAATATTCATTTTTGGGGGGTTTTGGTAATAATCTTTTCTTTTGTGTAATTATGCATGTTTTCTATATGTATGTTGGAGCTAATTTTTGGAATCTGGTCTCCAGTGTGCCCAGTTTCTAAAACTTAGTAAAAATCATATTTTTAGTTCACAACTTAAGAAAAACAAAATTAATTCTCATAATTATTTTGATAAAATGAGCCACCTCATCAAATTTCCATTAAAGCAACCCTCAATTGAACTTACAAGAGTTTCAACCAAAAGGAAGCTAAAATATTACATGCAGGAACCGTAAATTTCTTATGGCATGCACCAGAAAGCAGGAGAGCAAAACAACGACTCCAGGACGCAACTTTTGCACATTCAACTTTCACATTTAAATCCTGAGCACAATCGGGCTCCAACCATCGCATACTTTGCATGCATGTATTGCAAGATAATCCTAGGTGTTCAACCCTAGCATCAAACATATACTGGATTACCAGATAATCGTGTCTTGTTTCCTTTTTTAACCTAATCATCTATTGTTTCGGAACAAGGGGAAAAGAACCGAAAACATTGGATTTTTTTTAGAAATAAGACACATTAGAACCAAAAGAACATATGAGATCACATCAGTGTGATAAAAACTGATATTGTCAATTATTGAGAAGGAAGAAATACATTCACTCATTACAGACACACAATGGAATGACATATGCTCCATTTATTTTATAGATTAGGATGCATATCTAGAAACTCAAACATGTCCTTAATTTGCGCACTGGTCCTCCGTGTAATCAGCCAAGGTTTCACTTAGTTGTGGTTGTTCTCCCAGAACTGAGCCTGGAGCCAGTCTATTGTATTCTTTTCCTCCTGAAACGCCTTGGCAAGAACATCATCGGATATTTGTGGGTCTGACCCAAACACCGCATTAGCAATTGTGATAGCCCCTGGGTTCTGGCTGCTAAGCGCGGCAATTGCAACGGCGGGCTTGTGGGGGTTGGGGTTGAATTGGAAGTGGATGAGTCCGACGGGGAAGACAAACACATCGCCTTTGTTGAGCACCTTGGAGAGGAACTTGTTTCTGTTTGGGGCGGGCAGGTTGGATGTGATAAAGCCAACGTACAGTGTCCCCTCGAGCACCATGAGGATCTCAGTGGCGCGAGGGTGTGTATGTGGTGGGTTCTGACCCAAAGGAGCATAGTCGATGCGTGCAATTGAGATGCCAAGGGTGTTGAGTCCAGCAATCTGCATGACGTTGATCAAAGTGACGTTGGATCCAACTTTGTTGGTCACCCTAGGCTTGTCGAGGTTGGCTGCCTTGAAGAAGTCATCTGCGTTAACTTCCATCGGGTTCTTACAAACAAACCCATTGACACGAACTGGTGCATAGAGGAGATGTGACAAGTAAGCTCAGATCTTACAAACTTGTTTCGACTTGCATATAATTTCCAAAAATTCATTTCAACATATTTTTTTGGTGAGAACAGGATGACAAACCGGATAGTACCTGGTGAATTCATGTCGGCAACACAAAAGTCCTGGAGGGGGCTAGGATCGGAGGCAGTGGCCTGCCATGAGACCAACGCAAGAAGAGCAGCGAGGACAAGGATGGAAGAGGAGGATGCCATCTGATTTCTCTCTCTCTCTCTCACTCTCTCTCTCTCTCTCTCTCTCTCTCTCTCTCTCTCTCTTGTGTTTCTGTTTGTGGTTGTGGCCTGAGTGTTGGATTGAACATGCAGGGGATGTATGAGTTTATATAGGTGCAGCGAGCAGCGCCTGAAATCGTGAGCAATAATAGACTTAGTCAAGTGAAACTAACCAACCAATTGAACTGGTCTCTTGCTGCTAACTAAATTATTGCATATACTTTACAGGTTCCCATTTAAGACAGGTTTTCCCTTCAAAGAAGCAATGCAGCGTATACAGCCATATAATGCTATTCTATGGTGATGTGTACGGCTGAGTAGTAATTACGAATGTTTCTCCATCTCACCGAGTCACCACAATGCATGCAGGGCCGATTCCAGGAAAATTCACCACCATCACTATTCAGGAAAAGATTTTTAAGAAAAGAAACATCCGGCACTAGTTTAATTTGATATCATATACTCGTCATAGTCGGAACCGGTGCGGACGAAACCAGTCAAAGAGCAGTTGAGAAGCCAAGTCATGTAAGGAAATCAATCGTTTTCTAGCTCGATGCCGACATAGATGAAATCACCTGATCACACGTAGGCTTGATTCATGGGCGCAAGACTTCTAAAGCCATATGGAGTGATTACTACTCCTGTTCTTTTCCGAAGTTGATACAGAATCATGTGTGCAATCGACCTTTTCAAACTATGAAATTATATATTTGCCAATAGATTTGTCATGAAATCCAGCAACATAGGACGACAGAGAGTAGTTAGCAGATTTGTAGCAGCCCCTGTACGTTATCATCATGTCAGTCGGACATTTACTTGGTTAAATGTCTCTCGAAGTGGTTGAGTACTTGCAGGAAGAAGCAATGACATTAATGGACGAAGTGCCCAACCAAAAGGAGAGCTGATACAAATGCCATGACGATGGAGAGCAGGGAGTTTCCATGTGATCTTAGCAAGACTAGTTAACATCTTCTTGCGAAGAGTTTTATCACGCGTGACCAGTTCAGTGTATAAATCTAACAATTTTGTTAGCCTTCCTGACTAGGTTCATGGCACCAGAGCTCACCTGCTTCTTTTGCTAGAGTAAATGGTACATCCAGTGACTAGACTAGGCCAGGCGGCCGCTTGTAAACTGATTAATTTCTTGGAGGTGTCTGTTGGCAGTTATAGTATAGAAAGAAGTTTCCATCATATGATTTAATTGCTTCTATCACAAGCTTATTACAAAGAAACAACTCAAATAATAATTGTTTTTTGGGAATCAGATATCTACAATACTTCTGCTGGGGAATGATCAATCGAACTTACAAGAGTTTTGAACCAAAATGAAGCTAAAACAAAACATTCAGAAAAAATAGAACTAACGGCAACCAGAACAGCAAAATTCGTAGGGCTGGTTCCATGAAAAGTCACCACCCATCACCATAGTTTATTAGATATCATATACTTGGTCATGGTGAGAACTGGTGCGCATGAGGTCAAAGAGCAGTTGAGAAAAGACAGGTGATGTAAAGCAATCGTTTTCTACCTAGATAAAGTCACCTTCTTAGCTTTATCTAGTCTCTCCATTTACTTAAGTTTTTTATTTTTGCGGATTCCATTGAGACAGAATGCTTGCACTCAAGCTTTTCAAGCTGTGGCCACTAACATAAGCAAACTATATATTTGTCAGTTGTCACCGGATTTGTCATGAACAATAATGTGCACGAGATATGGCATGGGTTAAAAAGAACATACACATAATTATGCATTTAACTATATGTGTTAGTGGCCTAACATACATATGATTAAAAAGCATGGTTAGAGATATAATGGAATATCTTACCATCCTCCAAAACCAAGGGAAAAAATAAACAGAGAAACTTTGCAATATGAGTCACCTAGCTAGTGATATAAAAAATACTAGGTTGCAAGATGATGTGGTAGTTAACGGATTGTGTCAATGAGGAAGAAGTCGAGGTGCGTCATTCCATGCTTGAATGCACCTAATACACAACTATTATATGTAGCAGCCCTGTTATTCTCACATCAATTGGATATTTACTCGGTCAAAATTTTCTCAGAATAGTTAATTATATTAATCCACGTGCGCATAAACAATGACGATAGAGAGCAGAAACAATTCATGTGATCTTAGTAATATTAGTTAATGTCCTCTTGCTAAGACTTTGATCCTGATCATTTCGATGGATAATCTGACAATCTAGTCGGCTTTCTTGACTAGGCTCATGACACATCTCACCTGCCTCTTTTGTTAGAGTAACCAGTACATCCAACATCATCGTCGCGGACGACACGAGAGGTGATCGCCGCCGCCGGCCGTAGGCCCCCACACTCTCATCCTCCGCTGGATGTTGTCAATCGGCAATACTCCGAGCAAATCCATGGGCGATGGTAGGCGTCAACGGAGTGTCCCTTCTGTCCACTCCACTCCCTGGTTTAGGCAGAGGGTCCTCTCCGATAGTAGTTGGGTGGCGACGGTGCGATGAAGTTCAGTGTTTTCTTCCAGGTGGTGCATGGTTGAATGTCGTTGGCGGTCCTGGTTGAGTCTTGCGGTGGTCCAGCCTCTCCTCTGCTTCCTCTCGACGGCATGCTGGAGGCGTCTAATTGTGCGCTTCCGGTGCTTGGTAGCATGTTTGGCTTGTTTGTTCATGCTTTCTTTGATCATCTTGTGTGAAAATTTCCTCAACACCATGTATCATTCAGCCATTTGACTTTATTTCTAGAGGTAGTGTGGCTATCAAAGTCAATGATGATGTTGACAACTATTTTCAGACTAAGAAGGGTCTTCGCCAAGGGAACCCCATATCCCCTATTTTGTTCAACATCACAGCTGATATGTTAGCTATCCTTGTTCAGAGGGCTAAGGTAGCTGGCCAGATTAGCAGTATTATTCCCCATAGTAGAAGAAGGTCTGTCTATTTTACAATACACGGATGACGCTATTTATTTTATGGATAATGACCTAGATAAAGCAAGAAACCTCAAGCTTGTTTTATGCGCATTTGAGGAGCTCTCTGGTCTATAATTTTCATAAGAGCGAGCTTTTCTGCTTCGGCGACGTTGTAGAGTCCGCAGCTGAGTGTGCTGACATTTTTGGCTGCCGGCTTGGGCAGTTCCCGATTAGGTATCTCGGTATTCCAATTCACTATCAGTGCTTAACTATCGCTGAGTGGAAACATGTGGAAGAGAGACTTGAGAAATGGCTAGCCAGTTGGAAAGCTAAACTCTTTTCATATGGCGGGAGATTGATTTTGATCAATTCCGTCCTCAACAATATGGTTCTATACATGTTGTCGTTCTTCCACTTACCGAAAGGGGTTCTTCAGCGTTTGGATTACTTTAGATCCAGATTTTTTTTTTGGTAATGTGATAGTGAATCTAAGAAATACCGACTTGCTAGGTGGACTATATTATGCCGACCTAAAAGTCAAGGGGGCCTTGGAATTCAAGATATTGAGATTACAAACATCGCTCTTCTAAGTAAATGGGATTACAAATTACTCACTGAGAATGGACTATGGCAGGAAATCATTTGTAACAAATGCGTGGGGTCCAAAGCCATTTCTCAAGTTCATTGGAGACCCGGTGATTCACATTTTTGGTACGGTGTCATGAAGGCCAAGGAATTCTTTTTCTAGTTTGGTACTTTCTCAGTTAGGGATGGTTCTCAGGTTCGATTCTAGGAAGATATCTGGCTAGGCGCCACCCCACTTATGGTGCAGTACCCTAGCTTGTATAGGATTGTCAGACATAAATTTTTCACGATCAAACAAGTTTTGGGACAAAATAACCCCAATATTTCTTTTCGTAGGGACATCTTTGGCCGTTGTCTCATAGCATGGAATGAGTTACTCTCGTGTCTGGAGGACATTCAATTGACAAGCGAGCCGGACAAGTTTCATGTTGGGAAACGTAGTAATTTCAAAAAAAATCTACACACACGCAGAATCATGGTGATGCATAGCAACGAGAGGGGAGAGTGTTGTCCACGTACCCTCGTAGACCGTTAAGCGGAAGCGTTATGACAACACGGTTGATGTAGTCGTACGTCTTCACGATCGACCGATCCTCAGTACCGAACGTACGGCACCTCCGCGTTCAGCACACGTTCAGCTCGGTGACGTCCCGCAAACTCACGATCCAGTAGAGCTCGGGGAAGAGTTTCACCAGCATGACGGCGTGGTGACGATGTTGATGAAGCTATCGCGGCAGGGCTTCGCCTAAACACCGCTACAGTATGAACGATGTGGATTATGGTGAAGGGGGGCACCGCACACGGCTGGGAGAGATCTTTGTGATCAACTTGTGTGTCTAGAGGTGCCCCCCTGCCACCGTATATAAAGGAGCAAGGGGGGAGAGGTGGCCGGCCAGGAGGAGGCGCGCCAGGGAGGAGTCCTACTACCACCGGGAGTAGGACTCCCTCCTTTCCTAGTTGGAGTAGGAGAAGGGGGAAGGAGGAGGGAGAGAGGAAGGAAAGGGGGATCCGCCCCCCCCCCCTCCTTGTCCAATTCAGACTAGAGGGAGAGGGGGCGCGGCCTGCCCTGGCCGCCCCTCCTCTTCTCCACTAAGACCCATCTTGGCCCATTAAACCCCCGGGGGGTTCCGGTAACCCCCGGTACTCCAGTAAAATCCCGATTTCACCCGGAACACTTTTGATATCCAAATATAGGCTTCCGATGTATCAATCTTTAGGTCTCGACCATTTCGAGACTCCTCGTCATGTCCATGATCACCTCTGGGACTCCAAACTTCCCTCGGTACATCAAAACACATAAACTCGTAATATAACTGTCATCGAACTTTAAGCGTGCAGACCCTACGGGTTCGAGAACTATGTAGACATGACCGAGACATGTCTTCGGTCAATAACCAATAGCGGAACATGTATGCTCATATTGGTTCCTACATATTCTACGAAGATCTTTATCTGTCAAACCGCACAACACTATACATTGTTCTCTTTGTCATCAGTATGTTACTTGCCCGAGATTCGATCGTCGGTATCCAATACCTAGTTCAATCTTATTACCGGCAAGTCTCTTTACTCGTTCCGTAATACATCACCCCGTAACTAACTCATTAGTTATCATGCTTGCAAGGCTTATAGTGATGTGTATTACCGAGAGGGCCCAGAGATACCTCTCCGATAATCGGAGTGACAAATCCTAATCTTGATCTATGCCAACTCAACAAGTACCATCTGAGACACCTGTAGAGCACCTTTACAATCACACAGTTACGTTGTGACGTTTGGTAGCACAAAAAGTGTTCCTCCGGTATTCGGGAGTTGCATAATCTCATAGTCATAAGAACATGTATAAGTCATGAAGAAAGCAATAGCAGTAAACAAACGATCAAGTGCTAAGCTAACGGAATGGGTCAAGTCAATCACATCATTCTCCTAATGATGTGATCCCATTGATCAAATAACAACTCATGTCTATGGTTAGGAAACTTAACCATCTTTGATCAATGAGCTAGTCAAGTAGAGGCATACTAGTGACACTATGTTTGTCTATGTATTCACACATGTATTATGTTTCCGGTTAATACAATTCTAGCATGAACAATAAACATTTATCATGAAATAAGGAAATAAATAATAACTTTATTATTGCCTATAGGGCATATTTCCTTCAGTCTCCCACTTGCACTAGAGTCAATAATCTAGATTACACAGTAATGATTTTAACACCCATGGAGCCTTGGTGTTGATCATGTTTTGCTCATGGAAGAGGCTTAGTCAACGGGTCTGCAACATTCAGATCCGTATGTATCTTGCAAATCTCTATGTCTCCCACTTGGACTTGATCCCGAATGGAGTTGAAGCGTCTCTTGATGTCCAGTGATCCACTCCTGGATTACTTTGGTACCTCCCTGCTAGGCTAATAGCAAGGCACACATCAGGTCTGGTACACAGCATTGCATACATGATAGAGCCTATGGCTGAAGCATAGGGAACACTTTTCATTTTCTCTCTATCTTCTGCAGTGGTCGGGCATTGAGTCTTACTCAATTTCACACCTTGTAACACAGGCAAGAACCCTTTCTTAGCTTGATCCATTTTGAACTTCTTCAAAACTTTATCAAGATATGTGCTTTGTGAAAGTCCAATTAAGCGTCTTGATCTATCTCTATAGATCTTGATGCCCGATATATAAGCAGCTTCACCGAGGTCTTTCATTGAAAACCTTTTATTCAAGTATCCTTTTATGCTGTCCAGAAATTCTATATCATTTCCAATCAACAATATGTCATCCACATATAATATTCAAAATGCTACAAAGCTCCAACTCACTTTCCTGTAAATATAGGCTTCTCCAAAAGTCTGTATAAAACCATATGCTTTGATCACACTATCAAAACGTTTATTCCAACTCCGAGATGCTTGCACCAGTCCATAAATGGATTGCTGGAGCTTGCACACTTTGTTAGCTCCCTTTGGATCGATAAAACCTTCAGGTTGCATCATATACAACTCTTCTTCCAGAAATCCATTCAGGAATGCAGTCTTTACATCCATTTTCCAAATTTCATAATCATAAAATGCGGCAATTGCTAACATGATTCGGACGGATTTAAGCATCGCTACGGGTGAGAAGGTCTCATTGTAGTAAACTCCTTGAACTTGTCGAAAACCTTTTGCAACAAGTCGAGATTTGTAGACAGTAACATTACCGTCAGTGTCTGTCTTCTTCTTGAAGATCCATTTGTTCTCGATGGCTTGTCGATCATCGGGCAAGTCAACCAAAGTCCACACTTTGTTCTCATACATGGATCCCATCTCAGACTTCATGGCCTCAAGCCATTTTGCGGAATCTGGGCTCATCATAGCTTCTTCATAGTTTGTAGGTTCGTCATGGTCAAGTAACATGACCTCCAGAACTGGATTACCGTACCACTCTGGCACGAATCTTGCTCTGGTTGACCTACAAGGTTCGGTAGTAACTTGATCTGAAGTTTCATGATCATCATCATTAGCTTCCTCACTAATTGGTGTAGATGTCACAGGAACCGGTTTCTGTGATGAACTACTTTCCAATAAGGGAGCAGGTACAATTACCTCATCAAGTTCTACTTTCCTCCCACTCACTTCTTTCGAGAGAAACTCCTTCTCTAGAAAGGATCCATTCTTAGCAACGAATATTTTGCCTTCGGATCTGTGATAGAAGGTGTACCCAATAGTTTTCTTTGGGTATCCTATGAAGACACATTTCTCCGATTTGGGTTCGAGCTTATCAGGTTGAAGCTTTTTCACATAAGCATCGCAGCCCCAAACTTTAAGAAACGATAACTTTGGTTTCTTGCCAAACCATAGTTCATAAGGCGTCGTCTCAACGGATTTCGATGATGCCCTATTTAACGTGAATGCAGCCATCTCTAAAGCATAACCCCAAAATGATAGCGGTAAATCGGTAATAGATATTATAGATCGTACCATATCTAGTAAAGTACGATTACGACGTTCGGACACACCGTTACGCTGTGGTGTTCCGGGTGGCGTGAGTTGTGAAACTATTCCGCATTTTTTCAAATGTAGGCCAAACTCGTAACTCAAATATTCTCCTCCACGATCAGATCGCAGAAACTTTATTTTTCTTGTTATGATGATTTTCCACTTCACTCTGAAATTCTTTGAACTTTTCAAATGTTTCAGACTTATGTTTCATTAAGTAGATATACCCATATCTGCTCAAATCATCTGTCAAGGTGAGAAAATAACGATACCTGCCGCGAGCCTCAATATTCATCGGACCACATACATCAGTATGTATGATTTCTAACAAATCTGTTGCCCGCTCCATAGGGAGAACGGCGTTTTAGTCATCTTTCCCATAAGGCATGGTTCGCAAATACCAAGTGGTTCATAATCAAGTGATTCCAAAAGTCCATCAGTATGGAGTTTCTTCATGCGCTTTATACCAATATGACCCAAACGGCAGTGCCACAAATAAGTTGGAGTGTCGGACACCGGGACGACGACCCTGGATGGCAGGCTGCGTGTCTCACTTTCCATTGAGTAGCATGGCAGTGTTTCTTGGTCATGCGGGTGGTGAGATGCATTCTGGCTGGTAGTCTTGGCGAAGCCGTCGCCCGTCAGTGGTGGCAAAGGCCTTATCCTGATCTACAGTTCTCGACCTGTTGTGGTAGTTCTGGTGGCCTGATTCCCCATTGGCGAGGTGCCGGGGAGGGTCTGAATGAAAGCTCCGAGCATCAATTCCTGTGGCTGTGATGCTTGCGGGTCTCATGTCCCTTTTGGGGGCATCGCCATGCCTCTTCTCCCCGTCAGTTCAGGATGAATACACTTGTCAGCCACCACATACGCGGTGGTAGTGGTGCATTGCGTCGTGACCCTCGTGGGGGTGTCGCCGGTGAGTGCGACTTTCTTTCGGTTGCGGTTGCATGTTCAAAATGGTGTGGAGATCCAATAAACCCTACCTAGAACTCTGGTGACTCGCGATATCGTTTACACCTATCTTTTACACGCGACGACGTCCTCTCTTCGTCCTTCCTGCTTGCCGGCCGACATGGATGACACTCCTCTATTTAGAGCAAGAGGCTAGAGGGTCCTCTCCGGCGGTGGTTGGGTCGTGACAGTGCAACAAAGTCTAGTGGTTTCTCCTAGCATCCAAGGTGGTGCGTGGTTTCATGTTGGTGGCGGTCCTGGTTGGGTATCAAGGTGGTCCAGCCTCTCCCGTGCTTCTTCTCAGCAGAATGGTCGAGGCATCTAGTTGTGTACTTTCTGTGCTTGTTAGCATGTTTGGCTTGTTTCGCCGTGCTTTTCTTTGATAATCTTGTATGAGGATTTCCTCAACACCATGTATCGTTCGATTGCGTAGCTTCCTTTATAAAGCAGGTGAAATTATGTTTCGAGATGAAATGCTTTTGTCACCAGCTCAGTACGCAGAAACATTTCAAATAATAATCTTTTGGGGGGGGGGGGGGGGGGTCAGGTAATAATCGCTTGTTTTGTATATTTATGCACGTTTACCATATATGTTGTAGCGGCTTCCTGCAACCTGGTCCCCACTGTGCCCAATTTCTAAAACTTAGCAAAAAAAGTATAGTACTTAACATAAGACAAAAACATAACGCTCATATGTTTTTTAATACAACAAGCCACCTCATCAGTTTCCATTAAAGAAGCAGCCAATCGAACTTACAAGAGTTTTGAACCAAAAGGAAGCTAAAACAACTAAAGCAAGCTCGATAGGAAAGGGACCGTAACTTACTAATTACATGCACCAGGAAGCAGGATACCTCAACAACGACTCCAGGAAGCAACCTTTGCAAATTCAACATTCACATTCAATCCTGAGCACAACAGGGTTCCAACCATGGCATACTTCACATGTATTGCAAGAAAATCCTAGGTGTTCACCCCAGCATTAAGCATATAATTAATTGTCATATAATAATCTATTATTTCATAACAAGGGGAAATGAACCTAGAATTTTAATTTGTTATGATAAATAAGACACGTCAGATTCCAAAAGAAGCAAATGAGATCATATTAGTGTGACAAATATAATATTGTCAATTATTCAGAAGGTAGAAAAACATTCACTGATTACAGACACACAATGGAATGACATATGCTCCATTTATTTTATAGATTAGGATGCATATCTAGGAACTCAACCATGTCCTTCACTTGTGCACTGGTCTTCGGGGTAATTAAAAAATGTCTGTCTTAGTAGTGGTTGTTCTCCCAGAACTGAGCCTGGAGATAGTCTATTGTGTTCTTTTCCACCTGAAATGCCTTGGCAAGAACATCATCTGATATTGGTGGGTCTGACCCAAACACTGCATTGGCAATTGTGATAGCCCCTGGGTTCTGGCTGCTTAGCGCGGCAATTGCAACAGCAGGCAGGTGGGGGTTGGGGTTGAATTGGAAGTGGATGAGCCCCACGGGGAAGACAAACACATCACCTTTGTTGAGCACCTTGGAGAAGAACTTGTTTTTGTTGGGGGCGGGCTGGTTGGATGTCACAAAGCCAACGTACAGTGTTCCCTCGAGCACCGTGAGGATCTCAGTGGCGCGAGGGTGCGTATGTGGTGGGTTTTGGCCCAAGGGAGCATAGTCGATGCGCGCAATTGATATGCCGAGGGTGTTCAGTCCAGCAATCTGCATGACGTTGATCAAAGTGACGTTGGATCCAACCTTGTTGGGCACCCTAGGCTTGTCGAGGTTGGCCGCCTTGAAGAAGTCATCTGCATTGACCTCCATCGGGTTCTTGCAAACAAACCCATTGACACGGACTGGGGGCAAAAGAGATGTACATGTAAGCTCAGATTTTACATTGTTTCGACTCGCATATAATTACCAGAAATAGATTTCAACATATGTATTTGGTGAAAACATGATGACAAAACGGATAGTACCTGGTGAATTCATGTCGGCAACACAAAAGTCCTGGAGTGGGCTAGGATCAGAAGCAGTGGCCTGCCATGAGACTAACGCAAGAAGTGCAGCAAGGAGGAGAAAGGAAGAGGAGGATGCCATTTCGTTTTAGTGTCTTTGGCTCTTCTGTTCTCTCGTCTTCCTATTTCTGTTTGTGGCGTGAGTGACGATGGTTTGAACATGCAGGGGATGCATGTGTTTATATAGGCGCAGAACTCGTGAGTAATAGACAAAGTCAAGTGCAACCGATCAACAGATTGAAATGGTCTCCGGCTGCTGATTAAACTATTTTGCATAACTTTACAGGTTCCCTTTAAGACACGTTTTCCCTTCAAAGAAGCAATGTGAAACTCTCTCCTGAGTCGCCACAATGCATGCAGGGCTGGTTCCAGGAAAAGTCACCACCCGTCGCCATTTAGGAAATTATTTTGAAGATAAGAAACAGCGACAAGATAAACAAATGAAATTCCACTACTTTAATTAGATACAGTATCACATACTTGGTCAGAATCTGAACTGGTGGTCTGGTGTGTATGCACAAAGTTAGTTAAAGAGCAGTTGAGAAAAGCCAAGTCATGTAAGGCCATCAAATATTGTCACGTACTCATGCGTGGGCTTGATTCATGGGTGCCTGCATGACTTCTTAAGAGATATAAATTGACTACTACTCCTGTTCTTTCCAGAAGTTGATATAGAATAATGTGTGCAATCGAGGTTTTCAAACTATAAAATTATATATTTGCCTGTAGATTTGTCATGAAACCCAGCAACATAAGACGACACGGCATATTGTGTGTGAAGAAGGAAGAAAGCGAGGCGCCTCGATCCACACATGAATCCACCTAATACATCTGCTATATGTAGCAGCCCCTGTACGTTATCATCACGTCAAATCTGGTATTTACTTGGTTAGATGTCTCTCGAAGTGGTTGAGTATTTTCAGGAGGAAGCAGCGGCATTAGTGGAGGAAGTGCCCAACCAAAAGGAGAGCTGCCACAGAGGCCATGATGATGGAGAGCAGGAAATTTTCATATGATCTTAGCAAGACTAGTTAACATCTTGCAAGGACTTTTATCAACCTGTTCTATCCAGAAGTTATTATAAAATATATGCAATCTATCTTTTCAAACTATGACCACTAATATAAACAAAATATATATTTTCCAACAGATTTGTCATGAAATCCAGCAACATAAGACAACGCGGTAGCTAGCGGATTGTGCCGACAAGGAAGACATCGACGTGCGTCGATCCATGCACGAATCCACCTAATACAATTGACATATGTAGCAGCCCTGTTATCATCACAGTAGTCAGATATGTATTTGCTTGGGCAAATTTCTCTTGCAGTAGTTGAGTATTTGCAGGAAGAGGTGACGACATTAATGGATCTGCCTAACCAAAAGGAGAGAGATGACGACCTTACTAAGAGTAGTTAGCATCCTCGTGCTAAAATTTTTATCATGACCAGTTCAGTGCATAAATCTAACAATCTCGGTTGGCTTCCTACCTAGGTTCATGACACCAAACCTCACCTGCCCCCTTTTGTTAGTGTAAACAGTGCATCCAGTTACTAGGCTGGGTGGCCACACATAAACTGATTAATTTGTCAGAGGTGCGCGTTGGTAGGTTTGTGAAGGAAAAGATCAAGATATTTCCATCAGACAAATAAAATGCTTCTATCACAAGCTTGTTACAAAGAGCCAACTCAGATAATAATCTGTTCTCGTATATTTATGCATACTGTCTATATATGTCAGACCTGGTTTCTGGAACCTGGTTTGGTGTGCCTAGTTTCTGAAATGTAGCAAAAATCATATTTCTAGTTCTAAATTTAAGAAGAAAAAATAACGATCATAAGTTTTTTTTAGAGAATTTGCCTCCTCATCAATTTCCATTAAACAAACGGCTAATCAAATTTACAAGAGATTGGAACCAAAAAGAAGCTGAAACAAGACATGCAGGAAAATAGAGCTATCAGCAACCAAAAGAGCAGGTTCACAGCGGAGGAGCAATAAACTAAGTCTCACATGCACCAGAAAGGGAGTGACCACAAGAACAACTCTACTAAGAAACTTTTGCACATTCAAGTTTTCACACTACAATCCTGAGCACAACCGGGTTCCAACCATGGCCTCAAGCATACTCCTCCTGAATCACCAGATTGATCTTTAACACCCTTTCTTCAACCCTTCCCCCATCTCGTGTTTCTGCAAAATGCTCCAACTATTAGGCTCTAGAATACGATAACATGATCATCTAGGATTTTTTTTATTAAAGCAAGCCGAGTTCCTAGTTTCCATATTGTCCAATGAATTGTTGTCTCCCCCACAGATAACCAATTTCCACAAAGACACGGGAAAATAGTTATTCCACACACTAGACAATGGCGCCGGCAATAACAACGGCGACGACATGATCAATGGGGACGATGATGACCCTAACGACGGAGAATATGATTTGGAGGATGAGGAGGAAGGAAGCCTTGGCCCCGATGAGTATGACGCTTTCGAGCTACCCCTTGAGGTCCCCAGCTCAAAACTATGTGCAAGCGATTGGCTAGTATGACCAAAAGCATCAAAAAGAAGTCCCAACATCTCAAGACCGAAGAAGATGAGCTAAACGACATATGGAACGAGCTCCTTAGGGCCGAGCAGGCCCGAGAACAAGCTCGAACAGACTGGTGCTAACAGATCTTACCCCATGGCAACTTGCTAGACTAGATGGATGCGGAGACCGAGGACAGCGCGCTTTCAAAACGTAACTGGGTTGAAAGCCTCGACCGTCCTCCCTAGTGCAGAGATCGACAGATAGGCACTGAAAAATATGCCTTCGAGGCGCATGGAGCCCGAGGTGGAGTCAATCCACCACGGACCACCACGAGATACAAACCCAAGGGGAAGTGGCCCTTAAGCTCCGAAACCCCACATCGACCAATCTACAAGTCTCGGCAATGCCCACCTGCTAGACAGACAGGATATTTTGCATAGCTAGCAAAGAATGGCGATGTGCGCGACTACACTTGCGACTGCACAACAACGATGTCGGACGTACGCCACACGACTGCAAGTGTCTGAGGAGCTACACACCCTCGATGCTTTACAGATGAGTTCATGCAACACCAGTTCCCTGCTAATCCCATAATAGGAAGGGTGATGTAGCACAACAGTAAAAAGTATTTTCCTCAGTTAAGAACCAAGGTTTATCGAACCAGTAGGAGTCCACAAGCTAGCAAGATAAGCAGCACCTGCACACAAACAAAATAAATGTTTGCCCCCAACTTGGCAAGGGGGTTGTTAATCCCCTCGTCTTGCTAGTTACAAAGTTAAAAGCAAATAGTGATAGACAATGATATGTCAAATGGCAAAATAGTAAAGAGAGCAATAGAGCAACACAAATAATAATAGAGAATGGACCCGGGTGCCATAGGTTCACTAGTGACTTCTCTCTCAAAAGCAGGTAATGGCATAGTAAACAAATTATTGTTAGGCAATTGACAAATAAATATCATTCATGGCATAATCTTGTATAGGCATCATGTGCATGACAATTAGACCATAATCCATCTGCATCTACTACTATTACCGCACCCCAAGACCGCTATCCAGCATGCATGTCACAGTGTTAAGTTGGCAAGAAATAGAGTAACGCAATAAGCAAGATGACCTTATGTAGCTCAACAGAAAGAAACGTAGCAATAAGATCAATCCCCGTTGTTTTATCCTTAGTAGCAACAACACATCATGTGCCTTTGCCCCCTTTTTGTCACTGGGCAAGATCACCGTGAGGTTGAACCTACTACTATGCACCACTCCCTCTGAAGAATTACCCATCTATCTCGGCCAGGGAAGACAAATAACTCAAAAAGTACACATAGTTACTTAATCATACAACAAAGAAACTCCAATTCTATTCAATGAACAATCTGGTCATAAATCCACAAATCATCGGATCACAACAGACACCATAAGAATTACATCGGATTGATCTTAGAGGAGATCATTGTATTGAAGATCCAAGAGAGATAGAGAGAGAGAAGAAGTCATCCAGCTGCTACTATGGAACCGTAGATCCTGAAGTAACTACTCAGACATCAACATGGAGGCAGCAAGGTTTATGCAGATGGCCACCCCAACGGTTTCCCCCTCCGATAGAGCTCCAAAACAGGGCTCCAGATGGGATCGGTTCGGAACAGAGACTTGCGGCGGCGATAAAATTCTCTTGTTTGTCTCTCTGAGGGTGTCAGGAATATTGGGAATTTATAGGACAAGAATTATGTCATACGGAGCTGCAAGGGCCCCACAAGCCTGGGTGGTGGACCAGGGGTTAGGCTGCACCCCCGGGCTTGTGGGCCCCTTGTCCATCTTCTAGTCAATTAGGTTGTCCACGCGTCATAACCAATGGCAGACATGACTAGGAAGAGAAATCCTCCTCCCTCCTCCCACGAGGTGACCAGGGGGACCCTCAATCCCACTGGCCCTCACCGCCGCTTGATGGTGCGGTCAGGCAAAGCCCAACCATCTCCGCCAGCGGTGGGGCCTCTGGCTCTTCTTGCCCATGCGGGGCTGGTGAGGGCCGGTGACCTGAGCCAGAACATGGCGGGGGCCGTGTGCCACGGTAATATAGTGGGTGGACGCTGTGCTCCAGCACCCTGCTGCCCAGTTGCCTGGCAGCTTGGTGGATGGGCGCGCCTGGACGCTTGTGACGACGGTGATCTAGGCTTCTAGATCTAGATCCAGACGACATGGGTTACGGGCAGCTGCCCCCGTCGTGGCCTCTGCTGGTGGTGGTGGAGGCGTAGCAGCAGTAGAACAAAGGGCGGGCTGGTTAGCTTCGGTTGCTCCGACGGCGGACAACAGCGAGCTCGAAGGTGGGATTCCCGGTGAGCAGTTTTGGTCGATGCCGGCGTTTCACGGGGTTGTCCTCGCCGGTGGTCGGGTGTCGTTGGTGGTCTCGCGCGTTGAGCTATGCCGTCCGCCGAGGTGGGGCAGCACATGGGGTGCTCGGTGGGGAGGTTTGTGAGAGGGATGGCGGTGCAAGGGTGTGCTGGTCGTGGATGCGTACGTCCTCTCCCCTTCGCCCCCCTTTCCATGCCTGTGCGCGCTGCCATAGCTCCAGCGGTGTTCTAGGCGGGACATATGCTTCGGCCCCGTAGGTTGGGGGCTGCCTTTTGTACCAAAGCCGAAAACTTTGGCTGGTCTTGGAGGGGTTTGAATGCAGGGCGGCAGCCCTGGCGGCAGGAGGCGCGACATTCGTAGGCGGAGTGTGCTCTCAGGTGCGAGCGGGCAGCCATGGCCACGTGGGTGGCTTGGTTGCGGGTGTTTAGCGGAGCTAGGGTGCGGCGGAGGTGTGAACGCTGGGTGCATCACTTGCCCAATCCGTGTACTGGCCGATGGTGGCAGCATCTATTGACGTCGTATCCTTTCCTGTAGGCTTCGTCGCGGCGTTCTGGCTCCTTTCGTCATGCTCCGGATGAAAAGTTGATCTACATGATCGGGCGGTGGCGGCTATCAGTGGTCGTACCCTTCTGGGAGACACCATTTTGGAGTCCTGGCTTCATCGTTGTCGGTCACACCTCTTCATTGTGGTTCATGGTGGAGGTCTCCATCGGCTCCAAACGGTCTTTTTCGCATATGTGTGGTTAGTTTGGTAGTCGGTGGGGTGGTGTGTTAGTGCATGACACCTTTGTATCTTGTCTTGCGTGTGTGTTGTGTGCGGTGGTGGCGTGTGTTTATATCGGTCTACACGGTTGTAATGCGGTGATGGTTGCTTTATATAATATAAAGCGGGGAACCCCTTTTTCGTCATAACCGATGGCAGACATTATAGTGCCGCAGATGTATTGCACACAAGCACTATATATGAGGAATTTCCCAACGTGTTCAACCAAACCAGCAAACTTACATTAAATTACTAGATAATCGTCTATTGTATCGGAGAAGGGGGGAAAGAACCCTGAATTTTTGTTCGTTATGGGAAATATGACACATAATAACCAAAATAGCATACGGCATCATATCAGAGTGATGAAAAAAGATATTGTTGATTATTCATAACATTGAAATACATTCATGGCTTACAGACACACAGCGGCATGACATATTCTCCATTTATTTTATAGATATAAGGATGCTCGAGATATTCAATCAAATCCTTGATTTATGCACTAATCCTCTGTGTAATCAACAAATGTCTGACTTAGTTGTGGTTGTTCTCCCAAAATTGAGCCTGGAGATAGTCTATTGTATTCTTTTCCACCTGAAATGCCTTGGCAAGAACATCATATGATATTGGTGGGTCCGACCCAAACACTGCATTGGCAATTGTGATAGCCCCAGGGTTCTGGCTGCTGAGCGCGGAAATTGCAATAGCGGGCTGGTGGGGGTTGGGGTTGAATTGGAAGTGGATGAGCCCCACGGGGAAGACAAACACATCACCTTTGTTGAGCATCTTGGAAAGGAACTTGTTTCTGTTGGGGGCGGGCTGGTTGGATGTGACAAAGCCAACATATAGTGTCCCCTCGAGCACCGTGAGGATCTCAGTGGCGCGAGGGTGCGTATGTGGTGGGTTCTGACCCAAGGGAGCATAGTCGATGCGCGCAATTGAGATGCCGAGGGTGTTGAGTCCAGCAATCTGCATGACGTTGATCAAAGTGACGTTGGATCCAACCTTGTTGGTCACCCTAGGCTTGTCGAGGTTGGCTGCCTTGAAGAAGTCGTCTGCGTTAACTTCCATCGGGTTCTTGCAAACAAACCCATTGACACGCACTGGGTGCAGAGAGGAGATGTAACATTTAAGGTTAGATCTTACAAAGTCGTTTTCTTGGATATAATTTTCAGAATCTGATTGCAACATACGTATCTAGTGATAACATGACAGGAAACCATGAAGTGCGTAGTACCTGGTGAATGCAGGTCGGCGACGCAAAAGTCCTGGAGTGGGCTAGGATCAGAGGCAGTGGCCTGCCATGAGACCAGTGCAAGAAGAGCAGCAAAGAGAAGGATGGAAGAGGATGATGCCATTTGAGTTTAGTTTCTTGGGCTCTTCTTTTCTCTTGTGTTCCTCTTTGTGTTTGTTGCCTGAGTGATGCTTTGAGCATGCAGGGGTTGTATGTGTTTATATAGGCGCAGTGAGGCGTGTGCGAACTCGGGAGCAATAGACATAGTCAGGTGGAACCGACCAACAGATTGAAATGGTCTCGGGCTGCTGATTAAACTATTTTGCATAAATGTTTTCCCTTCAAATGAAGCAATGCAGCGTATACAGATAGATAAAGGAACTCTATGTGATGTACGACTGAGTAGTAACGATGATTGTTTCTCCATTTAACCCGAGTCTCAACAATGCATGCAGGGCTAATTCCAGGGAAATTCACCACCCGTCGCCATTATTAATGAAGGAAAATATTTATAAACAAGAAATATCCGGCAAGAGAAACAAATGAATTCCACAAGTTTAATTATATATCTAAATATCCTGTGTTTCTATCATACTATCATATACCTGGTCATAGTCTGAACTGGTTCCCGCGAAATCAGTCAAAGAGAGCAGTTGAGAAAAGCCAAGTTATACAAGGCAAACAATTATTTTCTAGCTTGATGCCGACATAGACAAAGTTACCTACTCTTACGTGAGCCTGATACATATAGAGTGACTACTACTCCTGTTCGCTCCACAAGTTGATATAGTATTATGTGTGCTATCTAGCTTTTGGAACTACGAAATTATATATTTGCCAATAGATTTGTCATGAAATTCCAGCAACATAAGACGACAGAGTAGTAAACGGATTCGTAGCAGCCCCTGTTTGTTATCATCATGTCAATCCGATATTTACTTGGTCAGATGTCTCTCGAAGTGGTTGAGTACTTACAGGAAGAAGCAACGACATTAATGGACGAGTACCAAACCAAAAGGAGAGATGATACAAATGCCATGACGATGGAGAGCAGGAAGTTTCCATACGATCTAAGCAAGACTAGTTAACATCTTCTAGCGAAGAGTTTTATCATGCATGACCAGTTCAGTGTATAAACCTAGCCTTCCTGACTAGCTTCATGGCACCAGACCTCACCTGCTTCTTTTGCTAGAGTAAATAGTGCATCGAATGACTAGACTAGGCCAAGCGGCCACTCATAAACAGATTAATTTATTGGAGGTGTCTGTTGGCAGATTTAGTATAGAAAAAAAAGTTTCCAGATGATTTAATTGCTTCTATCACAAGCTTATTACAAAGAAACAACTCAAATAATAATTGTTTTTTTGGGACTCAGATATCTACAATAGTTTTTCTGGAGAATGATCAATCAAACTTACAAGACTTTGAACCCAAAGGAAGCTAAAACAGAACAATGAGGAAAAATAGAACTAATGACAACCACAACAACAAGTTTCATAGCAAAGGAAGCGTAGACTACTTCTTAGATGCACCAGAAAGACAGACCACAAGAACGACTCCTGGAAGCAACTTTTGCACATTCAACTTGAACATTGCAACCTCTGAGCACATTAACATATAATCATCTATTGGCTTTTGATTAAAGTTTTGCACAAACTTCTCATGTTTCCTTTTAATATGCCTAAGCGCTATTGCATCATCTGGTGTATGTCTGAGTAGTAATTACGATTATTTATCCATCTCACCCAAGTCGGCACAATGCATGGAGGGTTGGTTCCACGAAAAGTCACGACCCATCACCATAGTTTATTAGATATCACATACTTGGTCATGGTGAGAACTGGTGCGCACAAGGTCAAGGAGGAGTTGAGAAAAGACAAGTGATGCAAAGCAATCGTTTTCTACCTAGACAATGTCATCTGCTTAGATTTATCCACTCTCCCTTCTTTTAAGTTGCTTCAGAATGCGTGCAACCAATTTTTTCAAGCTGTGGCCACTAACATAATCGAACTATATATTTGTCACCGGATTTGTCATGAACAAAACTGTGCACAAGATATGGCATGGGATAAAAAGGACATACACGTACTTATACGTTTATAGATATGTGTTAGCAGCTTAACATACATATGATTAGAAAGCACGGTTGGAGATATAATGGAATATCTTACCATCCTCCAGGAAAAATAAACAGAGAAACTAGGCAATATGAGTCACCTAGTGATATAAAAAAATTAAGGTTGCAGGTTGACGCAGTAGTTAAAGGATTGTGTCAATGAGGACGAAGACACGCACGCATAAACAATGATGGTAGAGAGCAGAAACAATTCACGTGATCTTAGTAAGAGTAGTTAACATCGTCTTGCTAAGAGAAGTTAGGTGGTCTCGGCGCGAGAAAGTCCAATGTTTCTTCCAGGTGGTGTGTGATTGAATGTCGTCGTCGGTCCTGCTTGAGTCTTCAGGTGGTCCACCCTCTCTTGTGCTTCCTCTCAGCGTGTTTGGCTTGGTTTGCCATGCTTTCTTTAATCATCTTGTATGATGATTTGCTCAACACCATGTATTGTTCAGCCAAGCGGCCGAAGTCCGTTTTGTGATAAAATTCTTCTATGACAGGCTTGTTACAAAGAAACAACTCATATAATATTCATTTTTGGGCGGTTTAGGTAATAATCGTTTCTTTTGTGTATTTATGCATGTTTTTTGTATGTATGCTGGACCTAATTTTTGGAACCTGGTCTCCGGTGTGCCCAGTTTCTAACACTTAGTAAAGATCATATTTTTAGTTCTCAACTTAAGAAAAAGAAAAATAATACACATAAGTATTTTGATAAAACGGGACACCTCATCAAATTTCAATTAAAGCAACTGTCAATCGAACTTACAAGAGTTTGAACCAAAAGGAAGCTAAAATATTACATGCGGGAACCGTAAATTTCTTATTGCATGCACCAGAAAGCGAGAGAGCAGAACAACGATTCCAGGCTGCAACCTTTGCACATTCAACTTTCACATTTAAATCCTGAGAACAATCGGGCTCCAACCATCGCATACTTCTCATGTATTATAAGATAATCCTAGGTGTTCAACCCTAGGATCAAACATATACTGGATTACCAGATAATCATGTATTCTTTCTTTTTTACGTAACCATCTATTATTTCGGAACAAGGGGAAAAGAACCCAAAATATTTATGAGAAATACGACACATTAGAACCAAAAAAAAAATATGAGATCATATCCGTGTGATAAACAACGATATTGTCAATTATTCTGAAGGTAGAAGTACATTCACTCATTACAGACACGGAATGGAATGGCATATGCTCCATTTATTTTATAGATTAGGATACATATCTAGAAACTCAAACATGTCCTTAATTTGCGCACTGATCTTCTGTGTAATCAGCCAACCTTTCACTTAGTTGTGGTTGTTCTCCCAGAACTGAGCCTGGAGCCAGTCTATTGTATTCTTTTCCACCTGAAACGCCTTGGCAAGAACATCATCGGATATTGGTGGGTCTGACCCAAACACTGCATTGGCAATTGTGATAGCCCCTGGGTTTTGGCTGCTGAGCGCGGCAATTGCAACGGCGGGCTGATGGGGGTTGGGGTTGAATTGGAAGTGGATGAGCCCCACGGGGAAGACAAACACATCACCTTTGTTGAGCACCTTCGAGAAGAACTTGTTTCTGGCTGGGGCGGGCAGGTTGGATGTGACAAAGCCAACGTATAGTGTCCCCTCGAGCACTGTGAGGATCTCAGTGGCGCGGGGGTGCGTGTGTGGTGGGTTCTGGCCCAAGGGAGCATAGTCGATGCGCGCGATTGAGATGCCGAGGGTGTTGAGTCCGGCAATCTGCATGACATTGATCAAGGTGACGTTGGAGCCAACCTTGTTGGTCACCCTAGGCTTGTCGAGGGCGGCTGCCTTGAAGAAGTCATCAGCATTGACCTCCATCGGGTTCTTGCAAACAAATCCATTGACACGCACTGGGTGCATAGAAGAGATGTAGAGGGTAAGCTTAGGTATTACTAGAAAGCCGTTTTAACATGCATATAATTTTCAGAAATTTATTTCAACATATGTATTTGGTGGTAGCAGGACGGGAAAGCAGGAAGTTAAGTAGTACCTGGTGAATGCATGTCGGCGACACAAAAGTCCTGGAGCGGGCCAGGATCGGATGCAACGGCCTGCCATGAGACCAAGGCAAGAAGAGCAGCGAGGAGAAGGAACGAAGGGGAGGATGCCATTTGATTTCAGCTCCTTTGGGTCTTCTTTTCTCTTGTGTATTCCTGTTGTATTTGTTGGGTGAGTGATGCTTCCAATATGCAGGGATGTATGTGTTTATATAGGCGTGGCGAGCAGTGCAAACTCGTGAGCAACGGACATAGTCAAGTGGAACCAATCAACGGATAGAAATTGTCTTTGGCTGCCCACTAGATTATTCTGCATGAACTTTTCGGACATGGTCAGCCATATTCAAATCTTTGATATACTATAATCAAAGTTCCCTTTTGAGATGCCAAAGCAACACTTTTTTCTCTTTAATAAACAAAGAAGCAAATTAAGGTACTCCATCTGAATTTTTTTTTGAAAGGTACTCCATCTGATGCACCTGTTAGTAATAATTACTGTGAGTAATAATTTTGATTGTGTCAAACAAGGAAGAAATCGTGGCACGTGGATCCATGCATTAACGCACCTAATACCACTACTATATGTAACAGCCCCTGTCATGATCACGTCAACCAGATATACACTTGCCTGGTCAAATTTCTCTCCAAGTGGTTGATTACTTTCAGGAAGAAGCAACGACATTAATGGACGATGGAGAGCCAGAGTAGTTAACATCTTCTTATTAAATGAAGGATCACGTTTGCTGCTATAGAAACATATGAAGTTAGTGCCTGCAAAGAGGAGATGTATAAATATACAGATCTAAACGGAAAGACATCTCACTAAATGTGCATTTTTTGTCGCATCCAGTTATCATGAAAATATCGACAAGATGATCTTCAGCCAGCAAGTAATATCAGAATGGTCAGCAGTTACAGACAAAAAGATTCTACTGACATCTACAGAATTGTGTAGTGTACTGGTCACACACTCACACAGGTCAAAAAGCATTGACATACAGGAGCTCTCACTACCAGTGTTAGAAATTTTAAGTAAATAAGTATAGCAAACGTCTCGAGGTACTGCCAGACAGCAGGTAGGTTATTTCTCTGCACAGACAAAAGTGTGTCATTTGAGTGACCTTGCACTGCAGTAAAATAGCAATTATGCATGGAAAATAAATTGATCACTAAATGTTCTGGATCCTTAGGAATTTAAACTCAAGAAACGTTTGCATTATACACAACTGCATAAAATAGGAATTATGCATGGAAAATAAATTGATCTCTAAATGTTCTAGATCTCTAAATGGGTCTCTAAATGTTCTACGTCCTTAAGAATTTAAGATCTAAAGAGAAAAACTAAGACTATTCGACCTGTTTGAAACTAGGGGCTTAGCTATGTGGAGTGTGAGTCTTCCGAGATGCGCAAAGGACCAAGCCGACGACAACCAGGGAAAATGAGAATTATGATATACTTGGTCATTGTAAGAACTGCTGAGCACGAGGTCAGTCAAAGAGCAGCTGAGAAAAGCCAAGTCATGTTTTTTTAAAGGAGGATAAACCCCTGTCTCTACATCACTACGATGCAGACAGACATTTCACTACCAGAAACGTGACTAAGCGTGTGGGCTAGTAGCCGTCAGGAAAAGAAATATGGCCGTCAGGAATATAATTCCTGTCGGCCAACCGACAGGAACAACCCACAGCCATAGCCTGCCAGGAATGAATGAGTATGCCTGACGGAAGGCCCACAGGAATATTAATGCTGTCGGTTATCCCTGACGGTTGGCGCACAGGAAAGAAATGTTGCGTCAGATTTATGCTTCCCGGAAAATACATATTCCTGTCGTCCACCTGTCAGGAAAGACCGTCAGGAAGGACTTATACCTGTAGGTTCAACCGACAGGAAAATTATACTAGGTTGCTGCAGCACGCGCTCATTCCTGTGAGCCGTTGGCCGTCACGGTTACATCATGATGTTGATTTTTTATTTCATATTCCTACCACAAAAGCAATGTGCTTAACCCAGGTTCTACAAATGTTGCATTATTTCACAGAAACCATATGAGAATATATTTATATGACAACATCAAACTTCATATAGCATCATCAGTTCCATACATATATAATTACACTACAAGGCTACAAAGGTACCATCCACAAAAGGATCTGCTAACTACAATAATACTAGCAAAATACACCGGCTTGCAACTACCACCAGATGTATCAACATCAGTTCCATACATACACTACAAGGCTACAAAGGTACCATCCACAAAAGGATCTGCCAACTACAACAATACTAGCAAAATACGCCGGCTTGCAACTACCACCAGATCTTAGTTCTCATTCCTAAGCCATACCAGATACACAAGTCCACAAAAGAGCATATTACGACCACATATACTCTGATGTTATCATGTTGATTGAGCAATCAGTTTCCGCCATGGTTGGCTGCGTCAACGGTCTGATCGCCGACATTCCCAGCGGCTTCATCCTCCTCGCTTGACTCCATGACATCATTGTTGCCATCAACCGCTTGCGAGCCGGCTTGAGATGAGTTATTTGTCCCCTGAATCAAGAAGTAACCTAATTGTTATTTAATCTGATTTAGAACAATAAAAATACAATACTTTGTTGGATAACAAGTGGAGACAACATAACCAAATGAACCAAATAATATCCATTTATTGATTAATGCTTGGCACCAAGAACTGATTTTGTCTAGGCTACTTTCAAGTTCCAATCAGATGGACCTTAAGCATGACAAGCATTATTTATACGGAAATTGGGCACAACAGCTAAAGAATCTTGTGAGAATAGACAAGCTCACAGATGCAAACATCCAAACAAATTAATACAGAACATGAAAAACAATCTCATATGCAACACAGTGTTGATATTGCAGCCACATCAACGTAGACATGTCAGAAGGAACGCACAAAACTAAGTTGAGTAGTGGACATCACACATTCATCCATATGATATATACAACTTCAAGTTTCTCATACACTTACTTCTGGTTGCGAAACAGCTCCATGGCTTAGTATATGTAGTATATGAGCCGGCAACTCTTTTCCTATCTCCTTGAAAAGTGCCTGCAAACAAAGAAGAAATGTTACTAGAGTTGATACTTGAGAAGTTAAGATCCATTGCTTTAGAATGTGGGCATGAATTTGTACATACAGTTATGAGCTGCCCATGCATATCTACTTTCTGCTGTAGCATCTCCTTAGCACGCCTGAGTTCTGCATTTTCTTCATTAACACGCCTGAGTTGTTCCTTCTCTCGAATGTGAGCGAAATTGATGCACTAGCATTTCTTTTTCTAGCTGCTGATTTAATATCTGCTTTCTTAATAGCCCCATCGGTTTTGAGCAATATCCTCAGATTTCAAGCGAGCTTCTCGTCCCCTCCCCATGTTGGTCTTGTATTCCTTTGATGTCCAATAACGACATAGTCCAGGCCATGCAACTTCCTTGCACCATGGTATCCTACTCTGGAGGTATTGCTCATATTCGAGTTCTCTTGCACAAGCCATCGAGTCATCAAGCTTCTCTCCTTGATTCTCATAGTAAAGCTTCACAGCATCCACACGAAGTTGGTACAACATGTCTTTCACCTTTTTCCTTGCATATGTGTCAATAATCCGGTTAGCCTCTTGCTCAATTTGGATTCGGGCACTGTCATCTTCCTCGTCATCCACATGCAGCTCAAACAAGTTCTACATGTTCAGAAATTTACAGATCAGACTTTTACAGCAATACAAAGATATGTATAATAATAATTGCAATTGCTCCAAAAAAATTGTACTTACCCAAAACTCTTCCTTCACACGATCTGCGGCTGTCCGCTGCTGAAAATCTAGAGTCGAATCATGATAGTAATCGTACCACTCTGGAATGAAGCCACGAAATGCAACTGGTAGCAGCCGTTCCATGAAGATATGGTAATCATGACTTTTAAGCCCAAAAATCTTCCTTTGCTGGAAGCTAACTCCTCTTTTAAAACCCGCTGCATATCCATCGGTAAATTTCAGCTCTTTAAACCATTTAAGAATGGTTAACCTATCATCTTTCTCAATGACAAACGGTGCCCTTGGCTTGAACCACTTCCCATTGTCCTTCAAATGCAAATGCTGCTTAGGGCGATGGCATATTTCTTCTAGATCTTTTCTTGCCTTCACATTATCTTTAGTTTTATTAGGAATGTCAAAGCATGTGTTCCATATAGCTTCTGCTACATTTTTCTCATTGTGCATCACATCGATGTTGTGCCTAAGCTTCAGTTTATCAAAGTATGGAAGATCCCAAAAGCAGCTTATGTGGGTCCAGTTGTGCGATTTATTATAGTTATCTGTGTCATATACATTTGCAACCATGTGAGCTCGCACTTCCTCCCCTGTCAAACGCCTTGGTGGCCCCTCAAGCACTATTGTATCCTTTCTAAACGAATTGGCTTGGGTTCTGAACTCATGGTCAGGAGGTAGAAAGCGCCTATGGCAATCAAACCAGCAAGCCTTACGCCCATGCGGAAGTGTAAATGATTTTGAATCACTCAAGCATTCTGGGCAAGCTAGCTTCCCATGAGTGCTCCACCCAGCAAACATACCAAAAGCAGGGAAATCATGGACTGACCATAGAAAAGCTGCTTTCATTAAAAAGTTTCTCTTCACAGAGGCATCCCATGTATTAACCCCCAGCCACAGTTCCATAAGCTCATCTGCTAATGGTTGCATTAGAATGCCCAAATTCTTTCCAGGATGTTCTGGACCAGGTATCACAAGACTAAGAAATATAAACTCTGGCTTTAAGAGAAAATCAGGGGGGAGGTTTAACGGAGCTACAAACACTGGCCAACACGTGTATGGAGCAGCAACCAAACTATATGGTGTAAAACCATCTGTAGCTATGACAAGTCGCACACTTCTCGGATCACATGAGAATTCTGGAAAATCCTTATCAAAATCTTGCCAAGCCTCGCCATCACGTGGGTGGACCATCTTATCAGACCCGGAAGGAGTGTGAGAACGCATAAGCTTTGCGGTCTCCTCATTGGCATACAACCTTTGCAATCTATCTTTTAGAGGGAGGTACCGCAAAACTTTACGTGGGATTTTCTTTTGGCCTTCCTCGTAACGAGATGTGCCACAAAAGTCACACTTCTCTTTATGTTTGTTATCTTTGTAATACAACATGCAATTATTTTTGCACACATCTATTTTAACATATGGCATACCAAGACCTTCTAAGAGTTTCTTGGATTGGTAGAAGTCTTCGGACAAATTAGATTCAGGAGGCAAAAGTTCATGGATTATTTTTAAGGTATCATCAAAATGTGCAATGGACATGTTGTATTGTGATTTCATAGCCAGCAAGCGAGCTACAGCAGAAAGACGTGTGTGTTTTGTATTCTCATGTACCAATTCATCGGCACTACTGACCATCCTATAAAAAGCCTTGGCAGAGGAGGTTGGCTCCTCAGTAACCGGTGGAGGATGGCTACCACCTAAGTCAACCAACATATTGTCCATTCGATCAGTTTCATTACAGCCCTCTTCATGATGTACTAAAGGGACAGATCCATCAGCAGCAGCTACAAAACTCTCACCATGTTCTGTCCAGGTTTTGTAATTTGGCTTATACCCATGTTTATACAAGTGTTTCTCTACAATGTGCCTTTCTTGCGGAAAATAATTCCGACATTTGGCGCATGGACACTTAATTTTACCACCTTCAGCTACGGAAGAGAAGGCCCGGTCTATAAATCGTGCAGTTTCTTCAAGCCATATATTAGAAGGGACTTGACCAAACACCCATCCACTATACATCCAATCACGGTTCTCCATTATTTAACCAAGAATTCATACTGAAATAAAATTCACAGAAATGGGGATATTTGAGAAAAATAATAGCATACTAAAGGGCAGCAGCACAAATAACAATTCACAAAAAGACAATTGTTTCAGACATAAATTTAAGAGCTCAAAGCTATAACTTACCAATATACTTGTTCAAGCTGGGAAATTACGGCGTCGAAAAGGGTGGCTAGCCAACTCCCCTAGCTGTTTGCCGATGTTTCTGGAAAATTATACGTGTTAAATTCACTTTACTAGAATAAAATAGATAGCAGGTAGATGTCATAGAAGCTACAACCTAGAAAAAATAAACACTTATATGGTCATGTACAGAAGCTACAACATGTTAGCTGTTCAGTGAGGTTGCTACAGACGCTACAACATACATCTAAGAACAACAAAAACTAATCTGTTCAAATCAACCGTATACTAATCAGACGTGCCTAAAATAGTTTCAACTAAGCTTAAACGCTACACAAGAAATAGAGCAAGCAAATCTTAGATCCAGGAAAAGGAGGTGATATATTACCAGAGATATGAAGACAGAGGGCTTGTGATGCAGCGAGCAGAGGAGTACGGACAGCCAGAGGTGAAGATGTGTAAAGTCGAATGGGGGGACTAGTACGGGAGCTCGGTGGGGAGGCGGGTGCTGGTGCTCCGGCGGGTGGCGAGGTGGAGACCGGCGCTACGCCGGTGGTGAGGCAGATGCGGGCGGAAGAACGGCCTTCCGCGGGAAGGGGAGGCAGCAGCGGCGGTGGACTGGAGGATGGTGTGGCGGCGGCTGCGGCGGTGGACCGGACGATGGTGGTGGCGGCAGTGGACCGGACGATGGTGGCGTTGGACAGGGCGATGGTGGCGGCGGCGGTGGAGTGGCAGGAGACTGAATTGGGGATCGAGGGTTCTGGAGACTGAACTAGGGATCGAGAGGGTTCTGTTAGCCCTCTCATTTTGTACTGGGCCTAATTCTGTGAGCCCAAACACACAGGAAAATAGAAAAAATGGATGGGCCTCGGCTAAAAATGCGCGAGCAATGAAATCCGGTGGCGCGAAGTGAGAGCCCGAGGGCGCGAAGGGCCGAAAGCTATTTCTGTGGGCCTCGACCCACAGGGATATATTCTTCCTGTGCGTTTACTCAAAGCCTACAGGAATATAGTGCAAAAACCTGTCGGCTACAGCCCGACCTACAGTAAAACGGTACTTTCCTGTGAGCTTACGTGGGGCTGACAGGAATATAAGTTGGCTCACAGACTTAGTCGCGATTCTGGTAGTGTTTATTAATAAAGCCAAGTCATGTAAGCCAATTGTTTTCTAGCTGTAGGATGACAGAAAGTCACCAACTCATGCGTGGGCTTCTAAAGACGTGGAGTGACTACTACACATGTTCCTCCAGAAATTGCTATATGATGTGTGCGATCGAGCATTTCAAACAATGAAATTGTCCCTTTTCAAAAGAAAAGAAAAAGTCTATGAAATTGTAGATTTGCCAATAGATTATTTGTCATGAAATCCAGCAGCATAAGATGACACAGTAGGTAGCGGACTGTGGCAACAAGCGGAAGAAATCAAGGCGCGTTGATCCATGCATGAATCCACATAATACACCTGCTATTTTGCAGCTGCCCCTGCTAGCATCACGTCAATCAGTTTTCTTTTTAGAAAGAGGAGGATAACCCCATCAACCAGATATTTACCTGGTCAAATTTCTCTCGCAGTTGTTGAGTAATTATAGGAAGAAAGCAAGGATCTTAATGCTTAGTGGACGTTCCTAGCTAACCAAAAGGAGAGCTATGAAGATGGAGCTTTTTTATTTTTTTGAAAAGGGGGAACAAGCTATGAAGATGGAGCTGAGCAGGAACTTTTCATATGATCTTAGTAAGAGTAGTTAGTTTCCACCTTGCTACGATTCAATCATGACCAGTTCATTGTAAATATAAATCTAAGAATCAGACCACACCTGCTTCTTTTTTGGAGTAAACAGAACTCATAAACTGATTAATTACTTGGAAGTGTTTGTTTGAGTTTCCATACACTAGTCATCAACCCTGTGCCTTCGCACGGGCAGTGATTTTGGAAAAACAACATTTTGTAAAACATCGCACAATTCTGTGGTAATGTAGTCATCGTCTCGTCCGCCCGATGCCACCGCGCACCTCCGGTACGAGCCGCCGCTCGCTGCCACTGCAGCAACCCGCAGTCCCGTGCGCCGCCGCACCGCGTCTCCGTGCCAGGGGCCACTGTGCCTCCACGCTCGTCGCGCCGAGCTGCAGCGGCCTCTGTGCCACCATGCAGGTCCTCAGCGACCTCCTCGCGTTCGTGACCGCAGTGCTTGTCGTGCGTCGCCGTCACCACGCGCTCTCCATTGCGCCGCAGCCGAGACCTCCATGTCCGCCACGGATGCCACCGCGCGCCACGGCCCCGAACTTGGTAGCTCTGATGCCAATTGATGGGTTCAAGCCCTAGCGCTCTCTCTCTCCCTCTCTCTCTCTCTCTCTCACGTAGCTCTCGCACTCTCTTGCTGCCCTCTCGCGGTGATTCAGGCACACGAACGCCCGCCGCACAAGAAGGAGAACAGGGAGACAGTGACACGGTGATTTCCTGCGCACGAACGCCCGCCGCACATACGGCACTTTCCTTCAACACGAATTGAATCCGCAGCAGTACAGGTGAAGGTATATATACGCACGCACACGCCCGCCGCACAGGTGAAGGTACAGGCTGGACGTATGACGAGGGTGCGGGATGGTTCAGGCGAAAGTTCGGCACCTCGACGCTGGTGGAGGTGATGTCTTGGTAGTCACGTCCATCTTTGGATCGTCGTCATTGTTCTCCCACAGCCGACGCGATGGTGGCGGCGCAGTGCGTCATGACCCTCTTGGGTTCGTCATCGGTGAGTGTAGTCTTTCAGTCGCGGTGGCGTGTTCAGAATGGTACGGAGATCCACCGTATTGCTTGCACCTATCTTGTACATGCAGCAATGACCTCCTTTCGTCATCTCTGCTCGCTGGTAGGGTCAAAGCTCCTTGGTTTGGGCAGACGGTCCTCTCTAATAGCAGTTGGGTGGTGTCGACGTGACAGAGTCCAGCGTTTTCTTCAAGGTGGCATCTGGTTAAATGTCATCATCGGTCCTGGTTGAGTCTTCAGGTGGTCCCGCCTCTCCTGTGCTTCCTCTCGCGGCATGCTAGAGGCGTCTAATTGGGCACTTCTGGTGCTTGTTAGTGTGTTTGTCTTGGTTTGTCATGCTCTCTTTGATCATCCTGTATGATGATTTCCTCAACACCATATATCGTTCAGCCAAGCGGCCGAAGTCCGTTTTGTGATAAAATGCTTCTATGAGATGCTTGTTACAAAGAAATAACTTAAATAATATTCATTTTGGGGGTGTTAGGTAATAATCTATTCTTTTGTACATTTACGCGTGTTTTCTATATGTATGTTGGAGCAAATTTTTGGAATCTGGTCTCCGGTGTGCCCAGTTTCTAAAACTTAGTAAAAATCATATTTTTATCTCAACTTCAGAAAAACAAAAATAATGCTCATAAGTTTTTTGATAAAACGATCCACCTCATCAAAATTTCATTAAAGCAACCGTCAATTGAACTTACAAGATTTTTGAACCAAAAGGAAGCTAAAAATATTACAAGCAGGAACCGCAAATTTCTTATAGCATACACCAGAAAGCAAGAGAGCAGAACAATGACTCTAGGAGGCTACTTTTGCACATTCAACTTTCACATTTAAATCCTGAGCACAATCGGGCTTCAACCATCGCATACTTCGCACGTATTGCAACATAATCCTAGGTGTTCAACCCTAGCATCAAACATATACTGGATTACCATATAATCGTGTATTGTTTCCTTTTTTTGACCTAGTCATCTCTTGTTTCGGAACAAGGGAAAAAGAGCCTAAAATATTTATTTTTTATTGAGAAATACGAAACATTAGAACCAAAAAAGCATATGAGATCATATCAGTGTGCTAAAAATGATATTGTCAATTATTCAGAAGGTAGAAATACATTCACTCATTACAGACACAACAATGGGATGACATATGCTCCATTTATTTTATAGATTAGGATGCATATCTACAAACTCAAACATGTCCTTAATTTGCGCACTGGTCCTCCGTGTAATAAGCCAACCGTTTCACTTAGTTGTGGTTGTTCTCCCAGAACTGGGCCTGAAGCCAGTCTACTGTATTCTTTTCCACCTGAAACGCCTTGGCAAGAACATCATCGGATATTTGTGGGTCTGACCCAAACACCGCATTGGCAATTGTGATAGCCCCTGGGTTCTGGCTGCTGAGCGCGGCAATTGCAACGGCAGGCTTGTGGGGGTTGGGGTTGAATTGGAAGTGGATGAGCCCCACGGGGAAGACGAACACATCACCTTTGTTGAGCACCTTCGAGAGGAACTTGTTTCTGTTTGGGGCGGGCTGGTTGGATGTAACAAAGCCAACATACAATGTCCCCTCGAGCACCGTGAGGATCTCAGTGGCGCGAGGGTGCGTATGTGGTGGGTTCTGACCCAAGGGAGCATAGTCAATGCGCGCAATTGAGATGCCGAGGGTGTTGAGTCCAGCAATCTGCATGACGTTGATCAAAGTGACGTTGGATCCAACCTTGTTGGTCACCCTAGGCTTGTCGAGGGCGGCTGCCTTGAAGAAGTCATCAACGTTAACCTCCATTGGGTTCTTGCAAACAAACCCATTGACACGTACTGGTGCATAGAAGAGATTTATAATGTAAGCTTAGGTCTTACAAAGTTGTTTCGACTTGCATATAATTTCCAGAAATTCATTTCAACATATTTATTTGGTGAGAACATGATGAGAAACCGGATAGTACCTGGTGAATTCATGTCAGCGACACAAAAGTCCTGGAGGGGGCTAGGATCGGAGGCAGTGGCCTGCCATGAGACCAGGGCAAGAAGAACAGCGAGGAGAAGGAAGGAAGAGGAGGATGCCATCTGATCTTTTTCTCTCTCCTGTGTTTCTGTTTGTGATTGTGGCGTGAGTGATGGTTTGAACATGCAGGGATGTATGAGTTTATATAGCTGCAGCGAGCAGCGCCTGAAATCGTTAGCAATTGTAGACTTAGTCAAGTGAAACCAACCAACCAATTGAACTGGTCTCTTGCTGCTAATTAAACTACTGCATATACGCCCATTTAAGACACGTTTTCCCTTCAAAGAAGTAATGCAGAGTATACAGCCATATAAAGCTATTCTATTGTGATGTGCACGGCTGAGTAGTAATTATGAATGTTTCTCCATCTCACCCGAGTCGCCACAATGCATGCAGGGTCAATTTCAGGAAAATTCACCACCCATCACTATTAAGGAAAATATTTTTAAGAGAAGAAACATCTGGCACTAGTTTAATTCGATATCATATACTTGGTCATAGTCGGAACCGGTGCGGACGAAACCAGTCAAAGAGCAGTTGAGAAGCCAAGTCATGTAAGGCAATCAATCATTTTCTAGCTTGATGCCGACATAGATGAAGTCACGTACTCACGCGTAGGCTTGATTCATGGGCGCATGATTTCTAAAGACATATAGAGTGACTACTACCCCTGTTCTTTTCAGTAGTTGATACAGAATCATGCGTGCAATCGACCTTTTCAAACTATGAAATTATATATTTGCCAATAGTTTTTTCATGAAATCCAGTAACAGAGGGCGACAGAGTTGTTAGCAGATTTGTAGCAGCCCCTATACGTTATCATCATGTCAGTGGGATATTTACTTGGTCAGATGTCTCTCGAAGTGGTTGAGTACTTGCAGGAAGAAGCGACGACATTAATGGACGAAGTGCCCAACCAAAAGGAGAGCTGATACAAATGCCATGACGATGGAGAGCAGGAAGATTCCATATGATCTTAGCAAGACTAGTTAACATCTTCTTGCAAAGAGTTTTATCATACATGACCAGTTCAGTGTATAAATCTAACAATCTGGTTAGCCTTGCTGACAAAGTTCATGGCACCAGACCTCACCTGCTTCTTTTGCTATTGTAAATAGTACTCCCTCTGTAAAGAAATATAAGAGCTTTTAGATCTCTAAAGTAGTGATGTAAATGCTCTTATATTTGTTTAAGGAGGGAGTACATACATTAAAAAGACTAGGCCAGGTGGCCAAGTTATAAACAGATTAATTTCTTGGAGGTGTGTGTTGTTGGGTTCAATAAGCCGTGGCGACGATCGACGCGGTGAGCGCGTGTGCGAGCATGCGTGGACCGGGTCGAACACATCGGGATCGCGGCGGGGTTGCGTGGGTAGCTGTGCGTGTGTGAGTGCGTGAGCCAGCGCGTGTGTGTGCGGGGCCGCGCGGTTCTGTTAGCGAGCAAAAGGGAGGGGTAGACCGCATCGGGCGCGGGGGGTGGCCGCGGCGATCGCGTTCGGACGCGATGCGCGGGCGCGACCAGAGCGCACGGGGCGTGGGGGAGTGGGGGAGCGAGTGGGTGCGAGGCGAGGCCTGGCATGTCAGTGCTCGTGGGTATAAGACCCCGGATCCTCCCTGTAGCTCGTTGGCAGGTTGAGTTCGAGCTCGAGGTAATGAACAAGCCGTATGTGCGTGCGGCTGGGGCGTTCATGCGCCGGCAAACCACATGTGCCCTGTGTTTTCTCCTTCATCTTCCTCCTTTCTTCGTTGGTTCGTGCCACAAAGAGAGAGAGAGAGAGAGAGCTCCGAGAGAGGGAGAGGGAGAGGGAGAGGTAGAGCTAGGGTTTAGGGTTTGGCGCCAACAATTGGCATCAGAGCTTCAGGTTGAGCAGCTCACCGGAGTCCATGGCGCTGGTTCCACACGGCGGCGGCGGCGCGGGCAGATCGGTGTCCATGAACATGCTGATGCTCTCGTCGGAGAACTACACCATGTGGGCGATCAAGGCGCGGGCGATCCTTGATGCCTACACGCTGTGGGAGGCGGTGGCATCGGCGAACGACGCGGCGGTCAACGGCAAGAAGTGCAAGATGGCGAGGGCGATGATCTTGGCGGGGCTGCCGGAAGATGTCCTGCTGCAGGTGGCGGCGAAACTCACTGCAAAGGAGGTATGGGACTCCCTCAAACTGCGTTTCGTCGGCGCTGAATGGGTGCGCGCGCCGAGGAGGGCGACGCTGCGCGGCGAGCTGGATCGGCTGAAGATGGAGGACGGCGAGTCCCTGGACGTCTACGCCGGGAGGCTGGCAGGGATGACGGCGAGGCTCGCGAGCCTGGGCGAGACGCTGAGCGACACCGAGCTGGTGAAGAAGCTCATGGAAACGGTGCCGGGCCTTCTCTTCCCTGTCGTCGCCGGGATTGAGCAGTTCTGCATGCCGGAGGAGCTGACGTACGACGAGGTGCTTGGGCGGCTACACGCGTTCGATGAGCGTGTGCGGCGCCGTGGGTAGAGCGGCGGCGAGCGGGCAGACGGCCAGCTTCTGTACGGTGCGGCGCAGTGGTGAGCACGGGAGTGGTGCCAAGGGGGAGCACGGGACGATGATGACGACGCACACAGCATGGCGACGCGGGATGGCGGCAACAGGCGTGGTCGCTGCTACAAGTGCGGTGAGCGCGGCGACTTCAAGCGCGATTTCCCAGAGCTGCGGAAGGCGCCGGCGGCGGAGCGGGCGCTGCTGGCGGACACCGACGTCGAGGACAACGGCCTCCTCTAGGCCACGGCTTAGGGGGGGGTGTTGGGTTCAATAAGCCGTGGCGACGATCCGATGCGGTGAGCGCGTGTGCGAGCGCACGTGGATCGGGTCGAATACGTCGGGATCGCGACGGGGTTGCGTGCGTAGGTGTGCGTGTGTGAGTGCGTGAGCCAACGCGTGTGTGCGCGGGGCCGCACAGTTCTGTTAGCGAGCAAAAGGGAGGGGTAGACCGCGTCGGGCACGCGGGGTGGCCGTGGCGATCGCGTTCGGGCACGATGCGCAGGCGCAGCCAGAGCGCGCTGGACGTGGGGGAGTGGGGGAGCGAGTGGGTGCGAGGCGAGGCCTGGCATGTCAGTGCTCGCGGGCATAAGACCCCGGATCCTCTTTGTAGCTCGTTGGCAGGTCGAGTTCGAGCTCGAGGTAAAGAACAAGCCGTATGTGCGGCTGGGGCGTTTCGTGCGCCGGCAAACCTCCTGTGCCCTGTGTTTTCTCCTTCATCTTCCTCCTTTCTTTGCTGGTTCGTGCCACAGAGAGAGAGAGAGGGAGAGGTAGACCTAGGGTTTGGGGTTTGGCGCCAACATGTGTTGGCAGTTTTAGTGTAGAAGGAAGTTTCCATTAGATGATTTAACTGCTTCTATCACAAGCATCTTACAAAGAAACAACTCAAATGATAATTGTTTTTGGGACTCAGATATCTACAATGGTTTTTCTGGGGAATGATCAATCAAACTTACAAGAGTTTTGAACCAAAAGGAAGCTAAAACAATACATCCAGGAAAAATGGAACTAACGGCAACCAAAACAGCAAGTTTCGTGGCAATGCAAACATAAACTATCTTTCATCGCCGGAAAGACAGACCACAAGAACGACTCCAGGAAGCAACTTTTGCACATTCAACATGCACATTGCAACCTCCGAGCACATTACCATATAATCATATGGTCATTTATTCGCTTCTGATTAAATTTTTGCATAAACTCCTCAAGTTTCCTTTTAATATGCCTAAGCGTTACTGCATCATCTGATGTACGGCTGAGTAGTATATTATGATCATTTATCCATCTCACCCAAGTCGGCACAATGCTTGCAGGGCTGGTTCCATGAAAACTCACCACCCACCACCATAGTTTATTAGATATCATATACTTGGTCATTGGTGAGAACTGGCCCTCACGAGGTCAAAGAGCAGCTGATAAAAGCCAAGTGACGTAAAGCAATCGTTTTCTACCTAGACAAAGTCACCTGCTTAGCTTTATCTACTCCCTCGCTTCTTTTCAGTTGCTACAGAATGCGTGCAATCAAGCTTTTCAAGCTGTGGCCACTAACATAAGCAAATTATATATTTGTCACTGGATTTGTCATGAACAATACTGAGCACAAGATATGGCATGGGATAAAAATAACATACACATAATTATACATTCATAGATGTGTGTTAGCAGCTTAACATACATGTTATTAAAAAGCATGGTTAGAGATATTATGGAATATCTTGCCGTCCTCCAAAACCAAGGGAAAAAATAAACAGAGAGACTTTGCAATATGAGTCACCTGGTGTTATACAAAATATTAGGTTGGAAGGTGACGTCGTAGTTAACGGATTGTGTCAATGAGGAAGAAATCAAGGTGCGTCATTCCATGCATGAATGCACCTAATACACAACTATTATATGTAGCAGCCCCTGTTATCATCACATCAATCAGATATTTACTTGGTCAAAATTTTCTCAAAATGGTTAATTACATTAATCCACGCACACATAAACAGTGACGATAGGGAGCAGAAACAATTATATGATCTTACTAAGAGTACTTAACGTCCTCTTGCTAACAGGTTGATCATGATCCATTTCAATGGGTAAATCTGACAATCTAGTCGGCATTTCTTGTGTAGGCTCATGACACACCTCGCATGCCTCTTTTGTTAGTGTAAACAGCACACCCAGTGACTTGGGCTGGGTGGCCACTCATAAACTGATTAATTTCTTGGAGGTGTGTGTGTAGTTTTGATACAGAAAATATGTTTCCATCGGACAAATAAAATGCATCCAGAAAGAAGAAGAAGAAGACAGGCCCCAACATCATCCTGGTGGACGACATGAGAGGCTATCTCCGCCGCCGGCCCTAGACCCACACACTCTTCGCCTCCCTGGTAGCCATTGTTCGGCACTACACCGAGCAAAGCCCCGGGAGATGGTAGGTGCTAGTGGGATGCCCCTTCTCTCCGCTCCACCCCGTCCTCTTTGTGGGCTAAACGTAGCACCTCACGCCACCGCCGCCGCTATCCCTCGCCTTCGGAGGTGAGCCGCCGACCTGAGATTTTGTGGCATGCCTAGTGGGGTCATGGGTCATTTGGTTTGTGCGTGGATCAGGGAACTCTACCTGGAGCCGGGCCTCTCCCAGATCAGCCAGCATCGTGGTCGTTGACCTGTGAGGGGTGATTGCGGTGAGACGGGATGTAGCTTCCCATAGCCTCTCATGGGTGAGGTTCCACTGCAGGTGAGATACTCCTGCCCCCACCTAGAATGGTCAGGTGGGTTTGTTGGCGATCTTAGGCCCGACCGGATCTGGTCATGGTCGTGGACTTGGACCGGGTCGAGCCTCGCTATGGTTTGATGGCCTTCTCCGGTGACCTCGTACCAACATCTTGGTGACGAGGCATGGGTTTGGGGTGTCATACGTTGAGGTGATGGCCCTGGACGGCAGGCTAGACTTCTGGCAAGTGTGCGGGATGGTCCAAGCGAAATTTCTGCGCCTCGACGCTGGTGGAGGCGATGTCATGGTAGTCACATTCCTCTTTGGGTCATCGCCATTGTTCTCCCGCCATCCTAGCTCGGGGTGAAAACCCTCCGCCCCAGCGGACGTGGTTGTGGCAGTGCAATGCGTCATGACCCTCTTGGGTTCATCATCAGTGAGTGTAGTCATCTTTCCATCGCGGTGTCTTGTTCAGAATGGTATGGCGATCCAATCGACCCTACCTCAAATTTGGTGACTTACCGTATTGCTTGCACCTATCTTGTACACGCAACAATGTCCTCCTTTCATCATCTCTACCCACCGGTAGGGTCAGCACTCCTTGGTTTAGGCAGAGGGTCCTCTCTTAGAGTAGTTGGGTGGTGTCGGTGCGATGAAGTCCAAGGTTTTCTTCAAGGTGGCGTGTGGTTGAATGTCGTCGTCGGTCCAGGTTGAGTCTTCAGGTGGTCCAGCACTCATGTGCTTCCTCTCGGCGGCATGCTGGAGGCTTCTAATTGGGCAGTTCCGGTAGTTGTTAGCATGTTTGGCTTGGTTTGCCATGCTTTCTTTGATCATCTTGTATGATGATTTCCTCAACACCATATATCCTTCAGCCAAGCGGGCGAAGTGCATTTTGTGATAAAATGCTTGTATGACAGGCTTGTTAAAAAGAAACAACTCAAATAATATTCATTTTTGGGGGGTTTTGGTAATAATCTTTTCTTTTGTGTAATTATGCATGTTTTCTATATGTATGTTGGAGCTAATTTTTGGAATCTGGTCTCCAGTGTGCCCAGTTTCTAAAACTTAGTAAAAATCATATCTTTAGTTCACAACTTAAGAAAAACAAAATTAATTCTCATAATTATTTTGATAAAATGAGCCACCTCATCAAATTTCCATTAAAGCAACCCTCAATTGAACTTACAAGAGTTTCAACCAAAAGGAAGCTAAAATATTACATGCAGGAACCGTAAATTTCTTATGGCATGCACCAGAAAGCAGGAGAGCAAAACAACGACTCCAGGACGCAACTTTTGCACATTCAACTTTCACATTTAAATCCTGAGCACAATCGGGCTCCAACCATCGCATACTTTGCATGCATGTATTGCAAGATAATCCTAGGTGTTCAACCCTAGCATCAAACATATACTGGATTACCAGATAATCGTGTCTTGTTTCCTTTTTTAACCTAATCATCTATTGTTTCGGAACAAGGGGAAAAGAACCGAAAACATTGGATTTTTTTTAGAAATAAGACACATTAGAACCAAAAGAACATATGAGATCACATCAGTGTGATAAAAACTGATATTGTCAATTATTGAGAAGGAAGAAATACATTCACTCATTACAGACACACAATGGAATGACATATGCTCCATTTATTTTATAGATTAGGATGCATATCTAGAAACTCAAACATGTCCTTAATTTGCGCACTGGTCCTCCGTGTAATCAGCCAAGGTTTCACTTAGTTGTGGTTGTTCTCCCAGAACTGAGCCTGGAGCCAGTCTATTGTATTCTTTTCCACCTGAAACGTCTTGGCAAGAACATCATCGGATATTTGTGGGTCTGACCCAAACACCGCATTAGCAATTGTGATAGCCCCTGGGTTCTGGCTGCTAAGCGCGGCAATTGCAACGGCGGGCTTGTGGGGGTTGGGGTTGAATTGGAAGTGGATGAGTCCGACGGGGAAGACAAACACATCGCCTTTGTTGAGCACCTTGGAGAGGAACTTGTTTCTGTTTGGGGCGGGCAGGTTGGATGTGATAAAGCCAACGTACAGTGTCCCCTCGAGCACCGTGAGGATCTCAGTGGCGCGAGGGTGTGTATGTGGTGGGTTCTGACCCAAAGGAGCATAGTCGATGCGTGCAATTGAGATGCCAAGGGTGTTGAGTCCAGCAATCTGCATGACGTTGATCAAAGTGACGTTGGATCCAACTTTGTTGGTCACCCTAGGCTTGTCGAGGTTGGCTGCCTTGAAGAAGTCATCTGCGTTAACTTCCATCGGGTTCTTACAAACAAACCCATTGACACGAACTGGTGCATAGAGGAGATGTGACAAGTAAGCTCAGATCTTACAAACTTGTTTCGACTTGCATATAATTTCCAAAAATTCATTTCAACATATTTTTTTGGTGAGAACAGGATGACAAACCGGATAGTACCTGGTGAATTCATGTCGGCAACACAAAAGTCCTGGAGGGGGCTAGGATCGGAGGCAGTGGCCTGCCATGAGACCAACGCAAGAAGAGCAGCGAGGACAAGGATGGAAGAGGAGGATGCCATCTGATTTCTCTCTCTCTCTCACTCTCTCTCTCTCTCTCTCTCTCTCTCTTGTGTTTCTGTTTGTGGTTGTGGCCTGAGTGTTGGATTGAACATGCAGGGGATGTATGAGTTTATATAGGTGCAGCGAGCAGCGCCTGAAATCGTGAGCAATAATAGACTTAGTCAAGTGAAACTAACCAACCAATTGAACTGGTCTCTTGCTGCTAACTAAATTATTGCATATACTTTACAGGTTCCCATTTAAGACAGGTTTTCCCTTCAAAGAAGCAATGCAGCGTATACAGCCATATAATGCTATTCTATGGTGATGTGTACGGCTGAGTAGTAATTACGAATGTTTCTCCATCTCACCGAGTCACCACAATGCATGCAGGGCCGATTCCAGGAAAATTCACCACCATCACTATTCAGGAAAAGATTTTTAAGAAAAGAAACATCCGGCACTAGTTTAATTTGATATCATATACTCGTCATAGTCGGAACCGGTGCGGACGAAACCAGTCAAAGAGCAGTTGAGAAGCCAAGTCATGTAAGGAAATCAATCGTTTTCTAGCTCGATGCCGACATAGATGAAATCACCTGATCACACGTAGGCTTGATTCATGGGCGCAAGACTTCTAAAGCCATATGGAGTGATTACTACTCCTGTTCTTTTCCGAAGTTGATACAGAATCATGTGTGCAATCGACCTTTTCAAACTATGAAATTATATATTTGCCAATAGATTTGTCATGAAATCCAGCAACATAGGACGACAGAGAGTAGTTAGCAGATTTGTAGCAGCCCCTGTACGTTATCATCATGTCAGTCGGATATTTACTTGGTCAAATGTCTCTCGAAGTGGTTGAGTACTTGCAGGAAGAAGCAATGACATTAATGGACGAAGTGCCCAACCAAAAGGAGAGCTGATACAAATGCCATGACGATGGAGAGCAGGGAGTTTCCATGTGATCTTAGCAAGACTAGTTAACATCTTCTTGCGAAGAGTTTTATCACGCGTGACCAGTTCAGTGTATAAATCTAACAATTTTGTTAGCCTTCCTGACTAGGTTCATGGCACCAGAGCTCACCTGCTTCTTTTGCTAGAGTAAATGGTACATCCAGTGACTAGACTAGGCCAGGCGGCCGCTTGTAAACTGATTAATTTCTTGGAGGTGTCTGTTGGCAGTTATAGTATAGAAAGAAGTTTCCATCATATGATTTAATTGCTTCTATCACAAGCTTATTACAAAGAAACAACTCAAATAATAATTGTTTTTTGGGAATCAGATATCTACAATACTTCTGCTGGGGAATGATCAATCGAACTTACAAGAGTTTTGAACCAAAATGAAGCTAAAACAAAACATTCAGAAAAAATAGAACTAACGGCAACCAGAACAGCAAAATTCGTAGGGCTGGTTCCATGAAAAGTCACCACCCATCACCATAGTTTATTAGATATCATATACTTGGTCATGGTGAGAACTGGTGCGCATGAGGTCAAAGAGCAGTTGAGAAAAGACAGGTGATGTAAAGCAATCGTTTTCTACCTAGATAAAGTCACCTTCTTAGCTTTATCTAGTCTCTCCATTTACTTAAGTTTTTTATTTTTGCGGATTCCATTGAGACAGAATGCTTGCACTCAAGCTTTTCAAGCTGTGGCCACTAACATAAGCAAACTATATATTTGTCAGTTGTCACCGGATTTGTCATGAACAATAATGTGCACGAGATATGGCATGGGTTAAAAAGAACATACACATAATTATGCATTTAACTATATGTGTTAGTGGCCTAACATACATATGATTAAAAAGCATGGTTAGAGATATAATGGAATATCTTACCATCCTCCAAAACCAAGGGAAAAAATAAACAGAGAAACTTTGCAATATGAGTCACCTAGCTAGTGATATAAAAAATACTAGGTTGCAAGATGATGTGGTAGTTAACGGATTGTGTCAATGAGGAAGAAGTCGAGGTGCGTCATTCCATGCTTGAATGCACCTAATACACAACTATTATATGTAGCAGCCCTGTTATTCTCACATCAATTGGATATTTACTCGGTCAAAATTTTCTCAGAATAGTTAATTATATTAATCCACGTGCGCATAAACAATGACGATAGAGAGCAGAAACAATTCATGTGATCTTAGTAATATTAGTTAATGTCCTCTTGCTAAGACTTTGATCCTGATCATTTCGATGGATAATCTGACAATCTAGTCGGCTTTCTTGACTAGGCTCATGACACATCTCACCTGCCTCTTTTGTTAGAGTAACCAGTACATCCAACATCATCGTCGCGGACGACACGAGAGGTGATCGCCGCCGCCGGCCGTAGGCCCCCACACTCTCATCCTCCGCTGGATGTTGTCAATCGGCAATACTCCGAGCAAATCCATGGGCGATGGTAGGCGTCAACGGAGTGTCCCTTCTGTCCACTCCACTCCCTGGTTTAGGCAGAGGGTCCTCTCCGATAGTAGTTGGGTGGCGACGGTGCGATGAAGTTCAGTGTTTTCTTCCAGGTGGTGCATGGTTGAATGTCGTTGGCGGTCCTGGTTGAGTCTTGCGGTGGTCCAGCCTCTCCTCTGCTTCCTCTCGACGGCATGCTGGAGGCGTCTAATTGTGCGCTTCCGGTGCTTGGTAGCATGTTTGGCTTGTTTGTTCATGCTTTCTTTGATCATCTTGTGTGAAAATTTCCTCAACACCATGTATCATTCAGCCATTTGACTTTATTTCTAGAGGTAGTGTGGCTATCAAAGTCAATGATGATGTTGACAACTATTTTCAGACTAAGAAGGGTCTTCGCCAAGGGAACCCCATATCCCCTATTTTGTTCAACATCACAGCTGATATGTTAGCTATCCTTGTTCAGAGGGCTAAGGTAGCTGGCCAGATTAGCAGTATTATTCCCCATAGTAGAAGAAGGTCTGTCTATTTTACAATACACGAATGACGCTATTTATTTTATGGATAATGACCTAGATAAAGCAAGAAACCTCAAGCTTGTTTTATGCGCATTTGAGGAGCTCTCTGGTCTATAATTTTCATAAGAGCGAGCTTTTCTGCTTCGGCGACGTTGTAGAGTCCGCAGCTGAGTGTGCTGACATTTTTGGCTGCCGGCTTGGGCAGTTCCCGATTAGGTATCTCGGTATTCCAATTCACTATCAGTGCTTAACTATCGCTGAGTGGAAACATGTGGAAGAGAGACTTGAGAAATGGCTAGCCAGTTGGAAAGCTAAACTCTTGTCATATGGCGGGAGATTGATTTTGATCGATTCCGTCCTCAACAATATGGTTCTATACATGTTGTCGTTCTTCCACTTACCGAAAGGGGTTCTTCAGCGTTTGGATTACTTTAGATCCAGATTTTTTTTTTGGTAATGTGATAGTGAATCTAAGAAATACCGACTTGCTAGGTGGACTATATTATGCCGACCTAAAAGTCAAGGGGGCCTTGGAATTCAAGATATTGAGATTACAAACATCGCTCTTCTAAGTAAATGGGATTACAAATTACTCACTGAGAATGGACTATGGCAGGAAATCATTTGTAACAAATGCGTGGGGTCCAAAGCCATTTCTCAAGTTCATTGGAGACCCGGTGATTCACATTTTTGGTACGGTGTCATGAAGGCCAAGGAATTCTTTTTCTAGTTTGGTACTTTCTTAGTTAGGGATGGTTCTCAGGTTCGATTCTGGGAAGATATCTGGCTAGGCGCCACCCCACTTATGGTGCAGTACCCTAGCTTGTATAGGATTGTCAGACATAAATTTTTCACGATCAAACAAGTTTTGGGACAAAATAACCCCGATATTTCTTTTCGTAGGGACATCTTTGGCCGTTGTCTCATAGCATGGAATGAGTTACTCTCGTGTCTGGAGGACATTCAATTGACAAGCGAGCCGGACAAGTTTCATGTTGGGAAACGTAGTAATTTCAAAAAAAATCTACACACACGCAGAATCATGGTGATGCATAGCAACGAGAGGGGAGAGTGTTGTCCACGTACCCTCGTAGACCGTTAAGCGGAAGCGTTATGACAACACGGTTGATGTAGTCGTACGTCTTCACGATCGACCGATCCTCAGTACCGAACGTACGGCACCTCCGCGTTCAGCACACGTTCAGCTCGGTGACGTCCCGCAAACTCACGATCCAGTAGAGCTCGGGGAAGAGTTTCACCAGCATGACGGCGTGGTGACGATGTTGATGAAGCTATCGCGGCAGGGCTTCGCCTAAACACCGCTATAGTATGACCGATGTGGATTATGGTGAAGGGGGGCACCGCACACGGCTGGGAGAGATCTTTGTGATCAACTTGTGTGTCTAGAGGTGCCCCCCTGCCACCGTATATAAAGGAGCAAGGGGGGAGAGGTGGCCGGCCAGGAGGAGGCGCGCCAGGGAGGAGTCCTACTACCACCGGGAGTAGGACTCCCTCCTTTCCTAGTTGGAGTAGGAGAAGGGGGAAGGAGGAGGGAGAGAGGAAGGAAAGGGGGATCCGCCCCCCCCCCTCCTTGTCCAATTCAGACTAGAGGGAGAGGGGGCGCGGCCTGCCCTGGCCGCCCCTCCTCTTCTCCACTAAGACCCATCTTGGCCCATTAAACCCCCGGGGGGTTCCGGTAACCCCCGGTACTCCAGTAAAATCCCGATTTCACCCGGAACACTTTTGATATCCAAATATAGGCTTCCGATGTATCAATCTTTAGGTCTCGACCATTTCGAGACTCCTCGTCATGTCCATGATCACATCTGGGACTCCAAACTTCCTTCGGTACATCAAAACACATAAACTCGTAATATAACCGTCATCGAACTTTAAGCGTGCAGACCCTACGGGTTCGAGAACTATGTAGACATGACCGAGACATGTCTTCGGTCAATAACCAATAGCGGAACATGTATGCTCATATTGGTTCCTACATATTCTACGAAGATCTTTATCTGTCAAACCGCACAACACTATACATTGTTCTCTTTGTCATCAGTATGTTACTTGCCCGAGATTCGATCGTCGGTATCCAATACCTAGTTCAATCTTATTACCGGCAAGTCTCTTTACTCGTTCCGTAATACATCACCCCGTAACTAACTCATTAGTTATCATGCTTGCAAGGCTTATAGTGATGTGTATTACCGAGAGGGCCCAGAGATACCTCTCCGATAATCGGAGTGACAAATCCTAATCTTGATCTATGCCAACTCAACAAGTACCATCTGAGACACCTGTAGAGCACCTTTACAATCACACAGTTACGTTGTGACGTTTGGTAGCACAAAAAGTGTTCCTCCGGTATTCGGGAGTTGCATAATCTCATAGTCATAAGAACATGTATAAGTCATGAAGAAAGCAATAGCAGTAAACAAACGATCAAGTGCTAAGCTAACGGAATGGGTCAAGTCAATCACATCATTCTCCTAATGATGTGATCCCATTGATCAAATAACAACTCATGTCTATGGTTAGGAAACTTAACCATCTTTGATCAATGAGCTAGTCAAGTAGAGGCATACTAGTGACACTATGTTTTTCTATGTATTCACACATGTATTATGTTTCCGGTTAATACAATTCTAGCATGAACAATAAACATTTATCATGAAATAAGGAAATAAATAATAACTTTATTATTGCCTATAGGGCATATTTCCTTCGGTCTCCCACTTGCACTAGAGTCAATAATCTAGATTACACAGTAATGATTTTAACACCCATGGAGCCTTGGTGTTGATCATGTTTTGCTCATGGAAGAGGCTTAGTCAACGGGTCTGCAACATTCAGATCCGTATGTATCTTGCAAATCTCTATGTCTCCCACTTGGACTTGATCCCGAATGGAGTTGAAGCGTCTCTTGATGTGCTTGGTTCTCTTGTGAAATCTGGATTCCTTTGCCAAAGCAATTGCACCAATATTGTCACAAAACATTTTCATTGGACCCGATGCACTAGGTATGACACCTAGATCGGATATGAACTCCTTCATCCAGACTCCTTCATTCGCTGCTTCCGAAGCAGCAATGTACTCCGCTTCACATGTAGATCCCACCACGACGCTCTATTTAGAACTGCTCCAACTGACAGCTCCACCGTTTAATATAAACACGTATCCGATTTGCGATTTAGAATTGTTCGGATCAGTGTCAAAGCTTGCATCAACGTAACCATTTACGATGAGCTCTTTGTCACCTCCATAAACGAGAAACATATCCTTGGTCCTTTTCAGGTTCTTCAGGATGCTCTTGACCGCTGTCCAGTGATCCACTCCTGGATTACTTTGGTACCTCCCTGCTAGGCTAATAGCAAGGCACACATCAGGTCTGGTACACAGCATTGCATACATGATAGAGCCTATGGCTGAAGCATAGGGAACACTTTTCATTTTCTCTCTATCTTCTGCAGTGGTCGGGCATTGAGTCTTACTCAATTTCACACCTTGTAACACAGGCAAGAACCCTTTCTTAGCTTGATCCATTTTGAACTTCTTCAAAACTTTATCAAGATATGTGCTTTGTGAAAGTCCAATTAAGCGTCTTGATCTATCTCTATAGATCTTGATGCCCGATATATAAGCAGCTTCACCGAGGTCTTTCATTGAAAACCTTTTATTCAAGTATCCTTTTATGCTGTCCAGAAATTCTATATCATTTCCAATCAACAATATGTCATCCACATATAATATTCAAAATGCTACAAAGCTCCAACTCACTTTCCTGTAAATATAGGCTTCTCCAAAAGTCTGTATAAAACCATATGCTTTGATCACACTATCAAAACGTTTATTCCAACTCCGAGATGCTTGCACCAGTCCATAAATGGATTGCTGGAGCTTGCACACTTTGTTAGCTCCCTTTGGATCGATAAAACCTTCAGGTTGCATCATATACAACTCTTCTTCCAGAAATCCATTCAGGAATGCAGTCTTTACATCCATTTTCCAAATTTCATAATCATAAAATGCGGCAATTGCTAACATGATTCGGACGGATTTAAGCATCGCTACGGGTGAGAAGGTCTCATTGTAGTAAACTCCTTGAACTTGTCGAAAACCTTTTGCAACAAGTCGAGATTTGTAGACAGTAACATTACCGTCAGCGTCTGTCTTCTTCTTGAAGATCCATTTGTTCTCGATGGCTTGTCGATCATCGGGCAAGTCAACCAAAGTCCACACTTTGTTCTCATACATGGATCCCATCTCAGACTTCATGGCCTCAAGCCATTTTGCGGAATCTGGGCTCATCATAGCTTCTTCATAGTTTGTAGGTTCGTCATGGTCAAGTAACATGACCTCCAGAACTGGATTACCGTACCACTCTGGCACGAATCTTGCTCTGGTTGACCTACGAGGTTCGGTAGTAACTTGATCTGAAGTTTCATGATCATCATCATTAGCTTCCTCACTAATTGGTGTAGATGTCACAGGAACCGGTTTCTGTGATGAACTACTTTCCAATAAGGGAGCAGGTACAATTACCTCATCAAGTTCTACTTTCCTCCCACTCACTTCTTTCGAGAGAAACTCCTTCTCTAGAAAGGATCCATTCTTAGCAACGAATATTTTGCCTTCGGATCTGTGATAGAAGGTGTACCCAATAGTTTTCTTTGGGTATCCTATGAAGACACATTTCTCCGATTTGGGTTCGAGCTTATCAGGTTGAAGCTTTTTCACATAAGCATCGCAGCCCCAAACTTTAAGAAACGATAACTTTGGTTTCTTGCCAAACCATAGTTCATAAGGCGTCGTCTCAACGGATTTCGATGATGCCCTATTTAACGTGAATGCAGCCATCTCTAAAGCATAACCCCAAAATGATAGCGGTAAATCGGTAATAGATATTATAGATCGTACCATATCTAGTAAAGTACGATTACGACGTTCGGACACACCGTTACGCTGTGGTGTTCCGGGTGGCGTGAGTTGTGAAACTATTCCGCATTGTTTCAAATGTAGGCCAAACTCGTAACTCAAATATTCTCCTCCACGATCAGATCGCAGAAACTTTATTTTTCTTGTTATGATGATTTTCCACTTCACTCTGAAATTCTTTGAACTTTTCAAATGTTTCAGACTTATGTTTCATTAAGTAGATATACCCATATCTGCTCAAATCATCTGTGAAGGTGAGAAAATAACGATACCTGCCGCGAGCCTCAATATTCATCGGACCACATACATCAGTATGTATGATTTCTAACAAATCTGTTGCCCGCTCCATAGGGAGAACGGCGTTTTAGTCATCTTTCCCATAAGGCATGGTTCGCAAATACCAAGTGGTTCATAATCAAGTGATTCCAAAAGTTCATCAGTATGGAGTTTCTTCATGCGCTTTATACCAATATGACCCAAACGGCAGTGCCACAAATAAGTTGGAGTGTCGGACACCGGGACGACGACCCTGGATGGCAGGCTGCGTGTCTCACTTTCCATTGAGTAGCATGGCAGTGTTTCTTGGTCATGCGGGTGGTGAGATGCATTCTGGCTGGTAGTCTTGGCGAAGCCGTCGCCCGTCAGTGGTGGCAAAGGCCTTATCCTGATCTACAGTTCTCGACCTGTTGTGGTAGTTCTGGTGGCCTGATTCCCCATTGGCGAGGTGCCGGGGAGGGTCTGAATGAAAGCTCCGAGCATCAATTCCTGTGGCTGTGATGCTTGCGGGTCTCATGTCCCTTTTGGGGGCATCGCCATGCCTCTTCTCCCCGTCAGTTCAGGATGAATACACTTGTCAGCCACGACAGACGCAGTGGTAGTGGTGCATTGCGTCGTGACCCTCGTGGGGGTGTCGCCGGTGAGTGCGACTTTCTTTCGGTTGCGGCTGCATGTTCAAAATGGTGTGGAGATCCAATAAACCCTACCTAGAACTCTGGTGACTCGCGATATCGTTTACACCTATCTTTTACACGCGACGACGTCCTCTCTTCGTCCTTCCTGCTTGCCGGCCGACATGGATGACACTCCTCTATTTAGAGCAAGAGGCTAGAGGGTCCTCTCCGGCGGTGGTTGGGTCGTGACAGTGCAACAAAGTCTAGTGGTTTCTCCTAGCATCCAAGGTGGTGCGTGGTTTCATGTTGGTGGCGGTCCTGGTTGGGTATCAAGGTGGTCCAGCCTCTCCCGTGCTTCTTCTCAGCAGAATGGTCGAGGCATCTAGTTGTGTACTTTCTGTGCTTGTTAGCATGTTTGGCTTGTTTCGCCGTGCTTTTCTTTGATAATCTTGTATGAGGATTTCCTCAACACCATGTATCGTTCGATTGCGTAGCTTCCTTTATAAAGCAGGTGAAATTATGTTTCGAGATGAAATGCTTTTGTCACCAGCTCAGTACGCAGAAACATTTCAAATAATAATCTTTTGGGGGGGGGGGGGGGGGGGGTCAGGTAATAATCGCTTGTTTTGTATATTTATGCACGTTTACCATATATGTTGTAGCGGCTTCCTGCAACCTGGTCCCCACTGTGCCCAATTTCTAAAACTTAGCAAAAAAAGTATAGTACTTAACATAAGACAAAAACATAACGCTCATATGTTTTTTAATACAACAAGCCACCTCATCAGTTTCCATTAAAGAAGCAGCCAATCGAACTTAGAAGAGTTTTGAACCAAAAGGAAGCTAAAACAACTAAAGCAAGCTCGATAGGAAAGGGACCGTAACTTACTAATTACATGCACCAGGAAGCAGGATACCTCAACAACGACTCCAGGAAGCAACCTTTGCAAATTCAACATTCACATTCAATCCTGAGCACAACAGGGTTCCAACCATGGCATACTTCACATGTATTGCAAGAAAATCCTAGGTGTTCACCCCAGCATTAAGCATATAATTAATTGTCATATAATAATCTATTATTTCATAACAAGGGGAAATGAACCTAGAATTTTAATTTGTTATGATAAATAAGACACGTCAGATTCCAAAAGAAGCAAATGAGATCATATTAGTGTGACAAATATAATATTGTCAATTATTCAGAAGGTAGAAAAACATAAGTTGGCTCACAGACTTAGTCGCGATTCTGGTAGTGTTTATTAATAAAGCCAAGTCATGTAAGCCAATTGTTTTCTAGCTGTAGGATGACAGAAAGTCACCAACTCATGCGTGGGCTTCTAAAGACGTGGAGTGACTACTACACATGTTCCTCCAGAAATTGCTATATGATGTGTGCGATCGAGCATTTCAAACAATGAAATTGTCCCTTTTCAAAAGAAAAGAAAAAGTCTATGAAATTGTAGATTTGCCAATAGATTATTTGTCATGAAATCCAGCAGCATAAGATGACACAGTAGGTAGCGGACTGTGGCAACAAGCGGAAGAAATCAAGGCGCGTTGATCCATGCATGAATCCACATAATACACCTGCTATTTTGCAGCTGCCCCTGCTAGCATCACGTCAATCAGTTTTCTTTTTAGAAAGAGGAGGATAACCCCATCAACCAGATATTTACCTGGTCAAATTTCTCTCGCAGTTGTTGAGTAATTATAGGAAGAAAGCAAGGATCTTAATGCTTAGTGGACGTTCCTAGCTAACCAAAAGGAGAGCTATGAAGATGGAGCTTTTTTATTTTTTTGAAAAGGGGGAACAAGCTATGAAGATGGAGCTGAGCAGGAACTTTTCATATGATCTTAGTAAGAGTAGTTAGTTTCCACCTTGCTACGATTCAATCATGACCAGTTCATTGTAAATATAAATCTAAGAATCAGACCACACCTGCTTCTTTTTTGGAGTAAACAGAACTCATAAACTGATTAATTACTTGGAAGTGTTTGTTTGAGTTTCCATACACTAGTCATCAACCCTGTGCCTTCGCACGGGCAGTGATTTTGGAAAAACAACATTTTGTAAAACATCGCACAATTCTGTGGTAATGTAGTCATCGTCTCGTCCGCCCGATGCCACCGCGCACCTCCGGTACGAGCCGCCGCTCGCTGCCACTGCAGCAACCCGCAGTCCCGTGCGCCGCCGCACCGCGTCTCCGTGCCAGGGGCCACTGTGCCTCCACGCTCGTCGCGCCGAGCTGCAGCGGCCTCTGTGCCACCATGCAGGTCCTCAGCGACCTCCTCGCGTTCGTGACCGCAGTGCTTGTCGTGCGTCGCCGTCACCACGCGCTCTCCATTGCGCCGCAGCCGAGACCTCCATGTCCGCCACGGATGCCACCGCGCGCCACGGCCCCGAACTTGGTAGCTCTGATGCCAATTGATGGGTTCAAGCCCTAGCGCTCTCTCTCTCCCTCTCTCTCTCTCTCTCTCACGTAGCTCTCGCACTCTCTTGCTGCCCTCTCGCGGTGATTCAGGCACACGAACGCCCGCCGCACAAGAAGGAGAACAGGGAGACAGTGACACGGTGATTTCCTGCGCACGAACGCCCGCCGCACATACGGCACTTTCCTTCAACACGAATTGAATCCGCAGCAGTACAGGTGAAGGTATATATACGCACGCACACGCCCGCCGCACAGGTGAAGGTACAGGCTGGACGTATGACGAGGGTGCGGGATGGTTCAGGCGAAAGTTCGGCACCTCGACGCTGGTGGAGGTGATGTCTTGGTAGTCACGTCCATCTTTGGATCGTCGTCATTGTTCTCCCACAGCCGACGCGATGGTGGCGGCGCAGTGCGTCATGACCCTCTTGGGTTCGTCATCGGTGAGTGTAGTCTTTCAGTCGCGGTGGCGTGTTCAGAATGGTACGGAGATCCACCGTATTGCTTGCACCTATCTTGTACATGCAGCAATGACCTCCTTTCGTCATCTCTGCTCGCTGGTAGGGTCAAAGCTCCTTGGTTTGGGCAGACGGTCCTCTCTAATAGCAGTTGGGTGGTGTCGACGTGACAGAGTCCAGCGTTTTCTTCAAGGTGGCATCTGGTTAAATGTCATCATCGGTCCTGGTTGAGTCTTCAGGTGGTCCCGCCTCTCCTGTGCTTCCTCTCGCGGCATGCTAGAGGCGTCTAATTGGGCACTTCTGGTGCTTGTTAGTGTGTTTGTCTTGGTTTGTCATGCTCTCTTTGATCATCCTGTATGATGATTTCCTCAACACCATATATCGTTCAGCCAAGCGGCCGAAGTCCGTTTTGTGATAAAATGCTTCTATGAGATGCTTGTTACAAAGAAATAACTTAAATAATATTCATTTTGGGGGTGTTAGGTAATAATCTATTCTTTTGTACATTTACGCGTGTTTTCTATATGTATGTTGGAGCAAATTTTTGGAATCTGGTCTCCGGTGTGCCCAGTTTCTAAAACTTAGTAAAAATCATATTTTTATCTCAACTTCAGAAAAACAAAAATAATGCTCATAAGTTTTTTGATAAAACGATCCACCTCATCAAAATTTCATTAAAGCAACCGTCAATTGAACTTACAAGATTTTTGAACCAAAAGGAAGCTAAAAATATTACAAGCAGGAACCGCAAATTTCTTATAGCATACACCAGAAAGCAAGAGAGCAGAACAATGACTCTAGGAGGCTACTTTTGCACATTCAACTTTCACATTTAAATCCTGAGCACAATCGGGCTTCAACCATCGCATACTTCGCACGTATTGCAACATAATCCTAGGTGTTCAACCCTAGCATCAAACATATACTGGATTACCATATAATCGTGTATTGTTTCCTTTTTTTGACCTAGTCATCTCTTGTTTCGGAACAAGGGAAAAAGAGCCTAAAATATTTATTTTTTATTGAGAAATACGAAACATTAGAACCAAAAAAGCATATGAGATCATATCAGTGTGCTAAAAATGATATTGTCAATTATTCAGAAGGTAGAAATACATTCACTCATTACAGACACAACAATGGGATGACATATGCTCCATTTATTTTATAGATTAGGATGCATATCTACAAACTCAAACATGTCCTTAATTTGCGCACTGGTCCTCCGTGTAATAAGCCAACCGTTTCACTTAGTTGTGGTTGTTCTCCCAGAACTGGGCCTGAAGCCAGTCTACTGTATTCTTTTCCACCTGAAACGCCTTGGCAAGAACATCATCGGATATTTGTGGGTCTGACCCAAACACCGCATTGGCAATTGTGATAGCCCCTGGGTTCTGGCTGCTGAGCGCGGCAATTGCAACGGCAGGCTTGTGGGGGTTGGGGTTGAATTGGAAGTGGATGAGCCCCACGGGGAAGACGAACACATCACCTTTGTTGAGCACCTTCGAGAGGAACTTGTTTCTGTTTGGGGCGGGCTGGTTGGATGTAACAAAGCCAACATACAATGTCCCCTCGAGCACCGTGAGGATCTCAGTGGCGCGAGGGTGCGTATGTGGTGGGTTCTGACCCAAGGGAGCATAGTCAATGCGCGCAATTGAGATGCCGAGGGTGTTGAGTCCAGCAATCTGCATGACGTTGATCAAAGTGACGTTGGATCCAACCTTGTTGGTCACCCTAGGCTTGTCGAGGGCGGCTGCCTTGAAGAAGTCATCAACGTTAACCTCCATTGGGTTCTTGCAAACAAACCCATTGACACGTACTGGTGCATAGAAGAGATTTATAATGTAAGCTTAGGTCTTACAAAGTTGTTTCGACTTGCATATAATTTCCAGAAATTCATTTCAACATATTTATTTGGTGAGAACATGATGAGAAACCGGATAGTACCTGGTGAATTCATGTCAGCGACACAAAAGTCCTGGAGGGGGCTAGGATCGGAGGCAGTGGCCTGCCATGAGACCAAGGCAAGAAGAACAGCGAGGAGAAGGAAGGAAGAGGAGGATGCCATCTGATCTTTTTCTCTCTCCTGTGTTTCTGTTTGTGATTGTGGCGTGAGTGATGGTTTGAACATGCAGGGATGTATGAGTTTATATAGCTGCAGCGAGCAGCGCCTGAAATCGTTAGCAATTGTAGACTTAGTCAAGTGAAACCAACCAACCAATTGAACTGGTCTCTTGCTGCTAATTAAACTACTGCATATACGCCCATTTAAGACACGTTTTCCCTTCAAAGAAGTAATGCAGAGTATACAGCCATATAAAGCTATTCTATGGTGATGTGCACGGCTGAGTAGTAATTATGAATGTTTCTCCATCTCACCCGAGTCGCCACAATGCATGCAGGGTCAATTTCAGGAAAATTCACCACCCATCACTATTAAGGAAAATATTTTTAAGAGAAGAAACATCTGGCACTAGTTTAATTCGATATCATATACTTGGTCATAGTCGGAACCGGTGCGGACGAAACCAGTCAAAGAGCAGTTGAGAAGCCAAGTCATGTAAGGCAATCAATCATTTTCTAGCTTGATGCCGACATAGATGAAGTCACGTACTCACGCGTAGGCTTGATTCATGGGCGCATGATTTCTAAAGACATATAGAGTGACTACTACCCCTGTTCTTTTCAGTAGTTGATACAGAATCATGCGTGCAATCGACCTTTTCAAACTATGAAATTATATATTTGCCAATAGTTTTTTCATGAAATCCAGTAACAGAGGGCGACAGAGTTGTTAGCAGATTTGTAGCAGCCCCTATACGTTATCATCATGTCAGTGGGATATTTACTTGGTCAGATGTCTCTCGAAGTGGTTGAGTACTTGCAGGAAGAAGCGACGACATTAATGGACGAAGTGCCCAACCAAAAGGAGAGCTGATACAAATGCCATGACGATGGAGAGCAGGAAGATTCCATATGATCTTAGCAAGACTAGTTAACATCTTCTTGCAAAGAGTTTTATCATACATGACCAGTTCAGTGTATAAATCTAACAATCTGGTTAGCCTTGCTGACAAAGTTCATGGCACCAGACCTCACCTGCTTCTTTTGCTATTGTAAATAGTACTCCCTCTGTAAAGAAATATAAGAGCTTTTAGATCTCTAAAGTAGTGATGTAAATGCTCTTATATTTGTTTAAGGAGGGAGTACATACATTAAAAAGACTAGGCCAGGTGGCCAAGTTATAAACAGATTAATTTCTTGGAGGTGTGTGTTGTTGGGTTCAATAAGCCGTGGCGACGATCGACGCGGTGAGCGCGTGTGCGAGCATGCGTGGACCGGGTCGAACACATCGGGATCGCGGCGGGGTTGCGTGGGTAGCTGTGCGTGTGTGAGTGCGTGAGCCAGCGCGTGTGTGTGCGGGGCCGCGCGGTTCTGTTAGCGAGCAAAAGGGAGGGGTAGACCGCATCGGGCGCGGGGGGTGGCCGCGGCGATCGCGTTTGGACGCGATGCGCGGGCGCGACCAGAGCGCACGGGGCGTGGGGGAGTGGGGGAGCGAGTGGGTGCGAGGCGAGGCCTGGCATGTCAGTGCTCGTGGGTATAAGACCCCGGATCCTCCCTGTAGCTCGTTGGCAGGTTGAGTTCGAGCTCGAGGTAATGAACAAGCCGTATGTGCGTGCGGCTGGGGCGTTCATGCGCCGGCAAACCACATGTGCCCTGTGTTTTCTCCTTCATCTTCCTCCTTTCTTCGTTGGTTCGTGCCACAAAGAGAGAGAGAGAGAGAGAGCTCCGAGAGAGGGAGAGGGAGAGGGAGAGGTAGAGCTAGGGTTTAGGGTTTGGCGCCAACAATTGGCATCAGAGCTTCAGGTTGAGCAGCTCACCGGAGTCCATGGCGCTGGTTCCACACGGCGGCGGCGGCGCGGGCAGATCGGTGTCCATGAACATGCTGATGCTCTCGTCGGAGAACTACACCATGTGGGCGATCAAGGCGCGGGCGATCCTTGATGCCTACAAGCTGTGGGAGGCGGTGGCATCGGCGAACGACGCGGCGGTCAACGGCAAGAAGTGCAAGATGGCGAGGGCGATGATCTTGGCGGGGCTGCCGGAAGATGTCCTGCTGCAGGTGGCGGCGAAACTCACTGCAAAGGAGGTATGGGACTCCCTCAAACTGCGTTTCGTCGGCGCTGAATGGGTGCGCGCGCCGAGGAGGGCGACGCTGCGCGGCGAGCTGGATCGGCTGAAGATGGAGGACGGCGAGTCCCTGGACGTCTACGCCGGGAGGCTGGCAGGGATGACGGCGAGGCTCGCGAGCCTGGGCGAGACGCTGAGCGACACCGAGCTGGTGAAGAAGCTCATGGAAACGGTGCCGGGCCTTCTCTTCCCTGTCGTCGCCGGGATTGAGCAGTTCTGCATGCCGGAGGAGCTGACGTACGACGAGGTGCTTGGGCGGCTACACGCGTTCGATGAGCATGTGCGGCGCCGTGGGTAGAGCGGCGGCGAGCGGGCAGACGGCCAGCTTCTGTACGGTGCGGCGCAGTGGTGAGCACGGGAGTGGTGCCAAGGGGGAGCACGGGACGATGATGACGACGCACACAGCATGGCGACACGGGATGGCGGCAACAGGCGTGGTCGCTGCTACAAGTGCGGTGAGCGCGGCGACTTCAAGCGCGATTTCCCAGAGCTGCGGAAGGCGCCGGCGGCGGAGCGGGCGCTGCTGGCGGACACCGACGTCGAGGACAACGGCCTCCTCTAGGCCACGGCTTAGGGGGGGGGGTGTTGGGTTCAATAAGCCGTGGCGACGATCCGATGCGGTGAGCGCGTGTGCGAGCGCACGTGGATCGGGTCGAATACGTCGGGATCGCGACGGGGTTGCGTGCGTAGGTGTGCGTGTGTGAGTGCGTGAGCCAACGCGTGTGTGCGCGGGGCCGCACAGTTCTGTTAGCGAGCAAAAGGGAGGGGTAGACCGCGTCGGGCACGCGGGGTGGCCGTGGCGATCGCGTTCGGGCACGATGCGCAGGCGCAGCCAGAGCGCGCTGGACGTGGGGGAGTGGGGGAGCGAGTGGGTGCGAGGCGAGGCCTGGCATGTCAGTGCTCGCGGGCATAAGACCCCGGATCCTCTTTGTAGCTCGTTGGCAGGTCGAGTTCGAGCTCGAGGTAAAGAACAAGCCGTATGTGCGGCTGGGGCGTTTCGTGCGCCGGCAAACCTCCTGTGCCCTGTGTTTTCTCCTTCATCTTCCTCCTTTCTTTGCTGGTTCGTGCCACAGAGAGAGAGAGAGGGAGAGGTAGACCTAGGGTTTGGGGTTTGGCGCCAACATGTGTTGGCAGTTTTAGTGTAGAAGGAAGTTTCCATTAGATGATTTAACTGCTTCTATCACAAGCATCTTACAAAGAAACAACTCAAATGATAATTGTTTTTGGGACTCAGATATCTACAATGGTTTTTCTGGGGAATGATCAATCAAACTTACAAGAGTTTTGAACCAAAAGGAAGCTAAAACAATACATCCAGGAAAAATGGAACTAACGGCAACCAAAACAGCAAGTTTCGTGGCAATGCAAACATAAACTATCTTTCATCGCCGGAAAGACAGACCACAAGAACGACTCCAGGAAGCAACTTTTGCACATTCAACATGCACATTGCAACCTCCGAGCACATTACCATATAATCATATGGTCATTTATTCGCTTCTGATTAAATTTTTGCATAAACTCCTCAAGTTTCCTTTTAATATGCCTAAGCGTTACTGCATCATCTGATGTACGGCTGAGTAGTATATTATGATCATTTATCCATCTCACCCAAGTCGGCACAATGCTTGCAGGGCTGGTTCCATGAAAACTCACCACCCACCACCATAGTTTATTAGATATCATATACTTGGTCATTGGTGAGAACTGGCCCTCACGAGGTCAAAGAGCAGCTGATAAAAGCCAAGTGACGTAAAGCAATCGTTTTCTACCTAGACAAAGTCACCTGCTTAGCTTTATCTACTCCCTCGCTTCTTTTCAGTTGCTACAGAATGCGTGCAATCAAGCTTTTCAAGCTGTGGCCACTAACATAAGCAAATTATATATTTGTCACTGGATTTGTCATGAACAATACTGAGCACAAGATATGGCATGGGATAAAAATAACATACACATAATTATACATTCATAGATGTGTGTTAGCAGCTTAACATACATGTTATTAAAAAGCATGGTTAGAGATATTATGGAATATCTTGCCGTCCTCCAAAACCAAGGGAAAAAATAAACAGAGAGACTTTGCAATATGAGTCACCTGGTGTTATACAAAATATTAGGTTGGAAGGTGACGTCGTAGTTAACGGATTGTGTCAATGAGGAAGAAATCAAGGTGCGTCATTCCATGCATGAATGCACCTAATACACAACTATTATATGTAGCAGCCCCTGTTATCATCACATCAATCAGATATTTACTTGGTCAAAATTTTCTCAAAATGGTTAATTACATTAATCCACGCACACATAAACAGTGACGATAGGGAGCAGAAACAATTATATGATCTTACTAAGAGTACTTAACGTCCTCTTGCTAACAGGTTGATCATGATCCATTTCAATGGGTAAATCTGACAATCTAGTCGGCATTTCTTGTGTAGGCTCATGACACACCTCGCATGCCTCTTTTGTTAGTGTAAACAGCACACCCAGTGACTTGGGCTGGGTGGCCACTCATAAACTGATTAATTTCTTGGAGGTGTGTGTGTAGTTTTGATACAGAAAATATGTTTCCATCGGACAAATAAAATGCATCCAGAAAGAAGAAGAAGAAGACAGGCCCCAACATCATCCTGGTGGACGACATGAGAGGCTATCTCCGCCGCCGGCCCTAGACCCACACACTCTTCGCCTCCCTGGTAGCCATTGTTCGGCACTACACCGAGCAAAGCCCCGGGAGATGGTAGGTGCTAGTGGGATGCCCCTTCTCTCCGCTCCACCCCGTCCTCTTTGTGGGCTAAACGTAGCACCTCACGCCACCGCCGCCGCTATCCCTCGCCTTCGGAGGTGAGCCGCCGACCTGAGATTTTGTGGCATGCCTAGTGGGGTCATGGGTCATTTGGTTTGTGCGTGGATCAGGGAACTCTACCTGGAGCCGGGCCTCTCCCAGATCAGCCAGCATCGTGGTCGTTGACCTGTGAGGGGTGATTGCGGTGAGACGGGATGTAGCTTCCCATAGCCTCTCATGGGTGAGGTTCCACTGCAGGTGAGATACTCCTGCCCCCACCTAGAATGGTCAGGTGGGTTTGTTGGCGATCTTAGGCCCGACCGGATCTGGTCATGGTCGTGGACTTGGACCGGGTCGAGCCTCGCTATGGTTTGATGGCCTTCTCCGGTGACCTCGTACCAACATCTTGGTGACGAGGCATGGGTTTGGGGTGTCATACGTTGAGGTGATGGCCCTGGACGGCAGGCTAGACTTCTGGCAAGTGTGCGGGATGGTCCAAGCGAAATTTCTGCGCCTCGACGCTGGTGGAGGCGATGTCATGGTAGTCACATTCCTCTTTGGGTCATCGCCATTGTTCTCCCGCCATCCTAGCTCGGGGTGAAAACCCTCCGCCCCAGCGGACGTGGTTGTGGCAGTGCAATGCGTCATGACCCTCTTGGGTTCATCATCAGTGAGTGTAGTCATCTTTCCATCGCGGTGTCTTGTTCAGAATGGTATGGCGATCCAATCGACCCTACCTCAAATTTGGTGACTTACCGTATTGCTTGCACCTATCTTGTACACGCAACAATGTCCTCCTTTCATCATCTCTACCCACCGGTAGGGTCAGCACTCCTTGGTTTAGGCAGAGGGTCCTCTCTTAGAGTAGTTGGGTGGTGTCGGTGCGATGAAGTCCAAGGTTTTCTTCAAGGTGGCGTGTGGTTGAATGTCGTCGTCGGTCCAGGTTGAGTCTTCAGGTGGTCCAGCACTCATGTGCTTCCTCTCGGCGGCATGCTGGAGGCTTCTAATTGGGCAGTTCCGGTAGTTGTTAGCATGTTTGGCTTGGTTTGCCATGCTTTCTTTGATCATCTTGTATGATGATTTCCTCAACACCATATATCCTTCAGCCAAGCGGGCGAAGTGCATTTTGTGATAAAATGCTTGTATGACAGGCTTGTTAAAAAGAAACAACTCAAATAATATTCATTTTTGGGGGGTTTTGGTAATAATCTTTTCTTTTGTGTAATTATGCATGTTTTCTATATGTATGTTGGAGCTAATTTTTGGAATCTGGTCTCCAGTGTGCCCAGTTTCTAAAACTTAGTAAAAATCATATCTTTAGTTCACAACTTAAGAAAAACAAAATTAATTCTCATAATTATTTTGATAAAATGAGCCACCTCATCAAATTTCCATTAAAGCAACCCTCAATTGAACTTACAAGAGTTTCAACCAAAAGGAAGCTAAAATATTACATGCAGGAACCGTAAATTTCTTATGGCATGCACCAGAAAGCAGGAGAGCAAAACAACGACTCCAGGACGCAACTTTTGCACATTCAACTTTCACATTTAAATCCTGAGCACAATCGGGCTCCAACCATCGCATACTTTGCATGCATGTATTGCAAGATAATCCTAGGTGTTCAACCCTAGCATCAAACATATACTGGATTACCAGATAATCGTGTCTTGTTTCCTTTTTTAACCTAATCATCTATTGTTTCGGAACAAGGGGAAAAGAACCGAAAACATTGGATTTTTTTTAGAAATAAGACACATTAGAACCAAAAGAACATATGAGATCACATCAGTGTGATAAAAACTGATATTGTCAATTATTGAGAAGGAAGAAATACATTCACTCATTACAGACACACAATGGAATGACATATGCTCCATTTATTTTATAGATTAGGATGCATATCTAGAAACTCAAACATGTCCTTAATTTGCGCACTGGTCCTCCGTGTAATCAGCCAAGGTTTCACTTAGTTGTGGTTGTTCTCCCAGAACTGAGCCTGGAGCCAGTCTATTGTATTCTTTTCCACCTGAAACGCCTTGGCAAGAACATCATCGGATATTTGTGGGTCTGACCCAAACACCGCATTAGCAATTGTGATAGCCCCTGGGTTCTGGCTGCTAAGCGCGGCAATTGCAACGGCGGGCTTGTGGGGGTTGGGGTTGAATTGGAAGTGGATGAGTCCGACGGGGAAGACAAACACATCGCCTTTGTTGAGCACCTTGGAGAGGAACTTGTTTCTGTTTGGGGCGGGCAGGTTGGATGTGATAAAGCCAACGTACAGTGTCCCCTCGAGCACCGTGAGGATCTCAGTGGCGCGAGGGTGTGTATGTGGTGGGTTCTGACCCAAAGGAGCATAGTCGATGCGTGCAATTGAGATGCCAAGGGTGTTGAGTCCAGCAATCTGCATGACGTTGATCAAAGTGACGTTGGATCCAACTTTGTTGGTCACCCTAGGCTTGTCGAGGTTGGCTGCCTTGAAGAAGTCATCTGCGTTAACTTCCATCGGGTTCTTGCAAACAAACCCATTGACACGAACTGGTGCATAGAGGAGATGTGACAAGTAAGCTCAGATCTTACAAACTTGTTTTGACTTGCATATAATTTCCAAAAATTCATTTCAACATATTTTTTTGGTGAGAACAGGATGACAAACCGGATAGTACCTGGTGAATTCATGTCGGCAACACAAAAGTCCTGGAGGGGGCTAGGATCGGAGGCAGTGGCCTGCCATGAGACCAACGCAAGAAGAGCAGCGAGGACAAGGATGGAAGAGGAGGATGCCATCTGATTTCTCTCACTCTCTCTCTCTCTCTCTCTCTCTCTCTCTCTCTCTTGTGTTTCTGTTTGTGGTTGTGGCCTGAGTGTTGGATTGAACATGCAGGGGATGTATGAGTTTATATAGGTGCAGCGAGCAGCGCCTGAAATCGTGAGCAATAATAGACTTAGTCAAGTGAAACTAACCAACCAATTGAACTGGTCTCTTGCTGCTAACTAAATTATTGCATATACTTTACAGGTTCCCATTTAAGACAGGTTTTCCCTTCAAAGAAGCAATGCAGCGTATACAGCCATATAATGCTATTCTATGGTGATGTGTACGGCTGAGTAGTAATTACGAATGTTTCTCCATCTCACCGAGTCACCACAATGCATGCAGGGCCGATTCCAGGAAAATTCACCACCATCACTATTCAGGAAAAGATTTTTAAGAAAAGAAACATCTGGCACTAGTTTAATTTGATATCATATACTTGTCATAGTCGGAACCGGTGCGGACGAAACCAGTCAAAGAGCAGTTGAGAAGCCAAGTCATGTAAGGAAATCAATCGTTTTCTAGCTCGATGCCGACATAGATGAAATCACCTGATCACACGTAGGCTTGATTCATGGGCGCAAGACTTCTAAAGCCATATGGAGTGATTACTACTCCTGTTCTTTTCCGAAGTTGATACAGAATCATGTGTGCAATCGACCTTTTCAAACTATGAAATTATATATTTGCCAATAGATTTGTCATGAAATCCAGCAACATAGGACGACAGAGAGTAGTTAGCAGATTTGTAGCAGCCCATGTACGTTATCATCATGTCAGTCGGATATTTACTTGGTCAAATGTCTCTCGAAGTGGTTGAGTACTTGCAGGAAGAAGCAATGACATTAATGGACGAAGTGCCCAACCAAAAGGAGAGCTGATACAAATGCCATGACGATGGAGAGCAGGGAGTTTCCATGTGATCTTAGCAAGACTAGTTAACATCTTCTTGCGAAGAGTTTTATCACGCGTGACCAGTTCAGTGTATAAATCTAACAATTTTGTTAGCCTTCCTGACTAGGTTCATGGCACCAGAGCTCACCTGCTTCTTTTGCTAGAGTAAATGGTACATCCAGTGACTAGACTAGGCCAGGCGGCCGCTTGTAAACTGATTAATTTCTTGGAGGTGTCTGTTGGCAGTTATAGTATAGAAAGAAGTTTCCATCATATGATTTAATTGCTTCTATCACAAGCTTATTACAAAGAAACAACTCAAATAATAATTGTTTTTTGGGAATCAGATATCTACAATACTTCTGCTGGGGAATGATCAATCGAACTTACAAGAGTTTTGAACCAAAATGAAGCTAAAACAAAACATTCAGAAAAAATAGAACTAACGGCAACCAGAACAGCAAAATTCGCAGGGCTGGTTCCATGAAAAGTCACCACCCATCACCATAGTTTATTAGATATCATATACTTGGTCATGGTGAGAACTGGTGCGCATGAGGTCAAAGAGCAGTTGAGAAAAGACAGGTGATGTAAAGCAATCGTTTTCTACCTAGATAAAGTCACCTTCTTAGCTTTATCTAGTCTCTCCATTTACTTAAGTTTTTTATTTTTGCGGATTCCATTGAGACAGAATGCTTGCACTCAAGCTTTTCAAGCTGTGGCCACTAACATAAGCAAACTATATATTTGTCAGTTGTCACCGGATTTGTCATGAACAATAATGTGCACGAGATATGGCATGGGTTAAAAAGAACATACACATAATTATGCATTTAACTATATGTGTTAGTGGCCTAACATACATATGATTAAAAAGCATGGTTAGAGATATAATGGAATATCTTACCATCCTCCAAAACCAAGGGAAAAAATAAACAGAGAAACTTTGCAATATGAGTCACCTAGCTAGTGATATAAAAAATACTAGGTTGCAAGATGATGTGGTAGTTAACGGATTGTGTCAATGAGGAAGAAGTCGAGGTGCGTCATTCCATGCTTGAATGCACCTAATACACAACTATTATATGTAGCAGCCCTGTTATTCTCACATCAATTGGATATTTACTCGGTCAAAATTTTCTCAGAATAGTTAATTATATTAATCCACGTGCGCATAAACAATGACGATAGAGAGCAGAAACAATTCATGTGATCTTAGTAATATTAGTTAATGTCCTCTTGCTAAGACTTTGATCCTGATCATTTCGATGGATAATCTGACAATCTAGTCGGCTTTCTTGACTAGGCTCATGACACATCTCACCTGCCTCTTTTGTTAGAGTAACCAGTACATCCAACATCATCGTCGCGGACGACACGAGAGGTGATCGCCGCCGCCGGCCGTAGGCCCCCACACTCTCATCCTCCGCTGGATGTTGTCAATCGGCAATACTCCGAGCAAATCCATGGGCGATGGTAGGCGTCAACGGAGTGTCCCTTCTGTCCACTCCACTCCCTGGTTTAGGCAGAGGGTCCTCTCCGATAGTAGTTGGGTGGCGACGGTGCGATGAAGTTCAGTGTTTTCTTCCAGGTGGTGCATGGTTGAATGTCGTTGGCGGTCCTGGTTGAGTCTTGCGGTGGTCCAGCCTCTCCTCTGCTTCCTCTCGATGGCATGCTGGAGGCGTCTAATTGTGCGCTTCCGGTGCTTGGTAGCATGTTTGGCTTGTTTGTTCATGCTTTCTTTGATCATCTTGTGTGAAAATTTCCTCAACACCATGTATCATTCAGCCATTTGACTTTATTTCTAGAGGTAGTGTGGCTATCAAAGTCAATGATGATGTTGACAACTATTTTCAGAATAAGAAGGGTCTTCGCCAAGGGCACCCCATATCCCCTATTTTGTTCAACATCACAGCTGATATGTTAGCTATCCTTGTTCAGAGGGCTAAGGTAGCTGGCCAGATTAGCAGTATTATTCCCCATAGTAGAAGAAGGTCTGTCTATTTTACAATACACGGATGACGCTATTTATTTTATGGATAATGACCTAGATAAAGCAAGAAACCTCAAGCTTGTTTTATGCGCATTTGAGGAGCTCTCTGGTCTATAATTTTCATAAGAGCGAGCTTTTCTGCTTCGGCGACGTTGTAGAGTCCGCAGCTGAGTGTGCTGACATTTTTGGCTGCCGGCTTGGGCAGTTCCCGATTAGGTATCTCGGTATTCCAATTCACTATCAGTGCTTAACTATCGCTGAGTGGAAACATGTGGAAGAGAGACTTGAGAAATGGCTAGCCAGTTGGAAAGCTAAACTCTTGTCATATGGCGGGAGATTGATTTTGATCAATTCCGTCCTCAACAATATGGTTCTATACATGTTGTCGTTCTTCCACTTACCGAAAGGGGTTCTTCAGCGTTTGGATTACTTTAGATCCAGATTTTTTTTTTTGGTAATGTGATAGTGAATCTAAGAAATACCGACTTGCTAGGTGGACTATATTATGCCGACCTAAAAGTCAAGGGGGCCTTGGAATTCAAGATATTGAGATTACAAACATCGCTCTTCTAAGTAAATGGGATTACAAATTACTCACTGAGAATGGACTATGGCAGGAAATCATTTGTAACAAATGCGTGGGGTCCAAAGCCATTTCTCAAGTTCATTGGAGACCCGGTGATTCACATTTTTGGTACGGTGTCATGAAGGCCAAGGAATTCTTTTTCTAGTTTGGTACTTTCTCAGTTAGGGATGGTTCTCAGGTTCGATTCTGGGAAGATATCTGGCTAGGCGCCACCCCACTTATGGTGCAGTACCCTAGCTTGTATAGGATTGTCAGACATAAATTTTTCACGATCAAACAAGTTTTGGGACAAAATAACCCCGATATTTCTTTTCGTAGGGACATCTTTGGCCGTTGTCTCATAGCATGGAATGAGTTACTCTCGTGTCTGGAGGACATTCAATTGACAAGCGAGCCGGACAAGTTTCATGTTGGGAAACGTAGTAATTTCAAAAAAAATCTACACACACGCAGAATCATGGTGATGCATAGCAACGAGAGGGGAGAGTGTTGTCCACGTACCCTCGTAGACCGTTAAGCGGAAGCGTTATGACAACACGGTTGATGTAGTCGTACGTCTTCACGATCGACCGATCCTCAGTACCGAACGTACGGCACCTCCGCGTTCAGCACACGTTCAGCTCGGTGACGTCCCGCAAACTCACGATCCAGTAGAGCTCGGGGAAGAGTTTCACCAGCATGACGGCGTGGTGACGATGTTGATGAAGCTATCGCGGCAGGGCTTCGCCTAAACACCGCTACAGTATGACCGATGTGGATTATGGTGAAGGGGGGCACCGCACACGGCTGGGAGAGATCTTTGTGATCAACTTGTGTGTCTAGAGGTGCCCCCCTGCCACCGTATATAAAGGAGCAAGGGGGGAGAGGTGGCCGGCCAGGAGGAGGCGCGCCAGGGAGGAGTCCTACTACCACCGGGAGTAGGACTCCCTCCTTTCCTAGTTGGAGTAGGAGAAGGGGGAAGGAGGAGGGAGAGAGGAAGGAAAGGGGGATCCGCCCCCCCCCCCTCCTTGTCCAATTCAGACTAGAGGGAGAGGGGGCGCGGCCTGCCCTGGCCGCCCCTCCTCTTCTCCACTAAGACCCATCTTGGCCCATTAAACCCCCGGGGGGTTCCGGTAACCCCCGGTACTCCAGTAAAATCCCGATTTCACCCGGAACACTTTTGATATCCAAATATAGGCTTCCGATGTATCAATCTTTAGGTCTCGACCATTTCGAGACTCCTCGTCATGTCCATGATCACATCTGGGACTCCAAACTTCCTTCGGTACATCAAAACACATAAACTCGTAATATAACCGTCATCGAACTTTAAGCGTGCAGACCCTACGGGTTCGAGAACTATGTAGACATGACCGAGACATGTCTTCGGTCAATAAACAATAGCGGAACATGTATGCTCATATTGGTTCCTACATATTCTACGAAGATCTTTATCTGTCAAACCGCACAACACTATACATTGTTCTCTTTGTCATCAGTATGTTACTTGCCCGAGATTCGATCGTCGGTATCCAATACCTAGTTCAATCTTATTACCGGCAAGTCTCTTTACTCGTTCCGTAATACATCACCCCGTAACTAACTCATTAGTTATCATGCTTGCAAGGCTTATAGTGATGTGTATTACCGAGAGGGCCCAGAGATACCTCTCCGATAATCGGAGTGACAAATCCTAATCTTGATCTATGCCAACTCAACAAGTACCATCTGAGACACCTGTAGAGCACCTTTACAATCACACAGTTACGTTGTGACGTTTGGTAGCACAAAAAGTGTTCCTCCGGTATTCGGGAGTTGCATAATCTCATAGTCATAAGAACATGTATAAGTCATGAAGAAAGCAATAGCAGTAAACAAACGATCAAGTGCTAAGCTAACGGAATGGGTCAAGTCAATCACATCATTCTCCTAATGATGTGATCCCATTGATCAAATAACAACTCATGTCTATGGTTAGGAAACTTAACCATCTTTGATCAATGAGCTAGTCAAGTAGAGGCATACTAGTGACACTATGTTTGTCTATGTATTCACACATGTATTATGTTTCCGGTTAATACAATTCTAGCATGAACAATAAACATTTATCATGAAATAAGGAAATAAATAATAACTTTATTATTGCCTATAGGGCATATTTCCTTCGGTCTCCCACTTGCACTAGAGTCAATAATCTAGATTACACAGTAATGATTTTAACACCCATGGAGCCTTGGTGTTGATCATGTTTTGCTCATGGAAGAGGCTTAGTCAACGGGTCTGCAACATTCAGATCCGTATGTATCTTGCAAATCTCTATGTCTCCCACTTGGACTTGATCCCGAATGGAGTTGAAGCGTCTCTTGATGTGCTTGGTTCTCTTGTGAAATCTGGATTCCTTTGCCAAAGCAATTGCACCAATATTGTCACAAAACATTTTCATTGGACCCGATGCACTAGGTATGACACCTAGATCGGATATGAACTCCTTCATCCAGACTCCTTCATTCGCTGCTTCCGAAGCAGCAATGTACTCCGCTTCACATGTAGATCCCACCACGACGCTCTATTTAGAACTGCTCCAACTGACAGCTCCACCGTTTAATATAAACACGTATCCGATTTGCGATTTAGAATTGTTCGGATCAGTGTCAAAGCTTGCATCAACGTAACCATTTATGATGAGCTCTTTGTCACCTCCATAAACGAGAAACATATCCTTGGTCCTTTTCAGGTTCTTCAGGATGCTCTTGACCGCTGTCCAGTGATCCACTCCTGGATTACTTTGGTACCTCCCTGCTAGGCTAATAGCAAGGCACACATCAGGTCTGGTACACAGCATTGCATACATGATAGAGCCTATGGCTGAAGCATAGGGAACACTTTTCATTTTCTCTCTATCTTCTGCAGTGGTCGGGCATTGAGTCTTACTCAATTTCACACCTTGTAACACAGGCAAGAACCCTTTCTTAGCTTGATCCATTTTGAACTTCTTCAAAACTTTATCAAGATATGTGCTTTGTGAAAGTCCAATTAAGCGTCTTGATCTATCTCTATAGATCTTGATGCCCGATATATAAGCAGCTTCACCGAGGTCTTTCATTGAAAACCTTTTATTCAAGTATCCTTTTATGTTGTCCAGAAATTCTATATCATTTCCAATCAACAATATGTCATCCACATATAATATTCAAAATGCTACAAAGCTCCAACTCACTTTCCTGTAAATATAGGCTTCTCCAAAAGTCTGTATAAAACCATATGCTTTGATCACACTATCAAAACGTTTATTCCAAATCCGAGATGCTTGCACCAGTCCATAAATGGATTGCTGGAGCTTGCACACTTTGTTAGCTCCCTTTGGATCGATAAAACCTTCAGGTTGCATCATATACAACTCTTCTTCCAGAAATCCATTCAGGAATGCAGTCTTTACATCCATTTTCCAAATTTCATAATCATAAAATGCGGCAATTGCTAACATGATTCGGACGGATTTAAGCATCGCTACGGGTGAGAAGGTCTCATTGTAGTAAACTCCTTGAACTTGTCGAAAACCTTTTGCAACAAGTCGAGATTTGTAGACAGTAACATTACCGTCAGCGTCTGTCTTCTTCTTGAAGATCCATTTGTTCTCGATGGCTTGTCGATCATCGGGCAAGTCAACCAAAGTCCACACTTTGTTCTCATACATGGATCCCATCTCAGACTTCATGGCCTCAAGCCATTTTGCGGAATCTGGGCTCATCATAGCTTCTTCATAGTTTGTAGGTTCGTCATGGTCAAGTAACATGACCTCCAGAACTGGATTACCGTACCACTCTGGCACGAATCTTGCTCTGGTTGACCTACGAGGTTCGGTAGTAACTTGATCTGAAGTTTCATGATCATCATCATTAGCTTCCTCACTAATTGGTGTAGATGTCACAGGAACCGGTTTCTGTGATGAACTACTTTCCAATAAGGGAGCAGGTACAATTACCTCATCAAGTTCTACTTTCCTCCCACTCACTTCTTTCGAGAGAAACTCCTTCTCTAGAAAGGATCCATTCTTAGCAACGAATATTTTGCCTTCGGATCTGTGATAGAAGGTGTACCCAATAGTTTTCTTTGGGTATCCTATGAAGACACATTTCTCCGATTTGGGTTCGAGCTTATCAGGTTGAAGCTTTTTCACATAAGCATCGCAGCCCCAAACTTTAAGAAACGATAACTTTGGTTTCTTGCCAAACCATAGTTCATAAGGCGTCGTCTCAACGGATTTCGATGATGCCCTATTTAACGTGAATGCAGCCATCTCTAAAGCATAACCCCAAAATGATAGCGGTAAATCGGTAATAGATATTATAGATCGTACCATATCTAGTAAAGTACGATTACGACGTTCGGACACACCGTTACGCTGTGGTGTTCCGGGTGGCGTGAGTTGTGAAACTATTCCGCATTGTTTCAAATGTAGGCCAAACTCGTAACTCAAATATTCTCCTCCACGATCAGATCGCAGAAACTTTATTTTTCTTGTTATGATGATTTTCCACTTCACTCTGAAATTCTTTGAACTTTTCAAATGTTTCAGACTTATGTTTCATTAAGTAGATATACCCATATCTGCTCAAATCATCTGTGAAGGTGAGAAAATAACGATACCTGCCGCGAGCCTCAATATTCATCGGACCACATACATCAGTATGTATGATTTCTAACAAATCTGTTGCCCGCTCCATAGGGAGAACGGCGTTTTAGTCATCTTTCCCATAAGGCATGGTTCGCAAATACCAAGTGGTTCATAATCAAGTGATTCCAAAAGTTCATCAGTATGGAGTTTCTTCATGCGCTTTATACCAATATGACCCAAACGGCAGTGCCACAAATAAGTTGGAGTGTCGGACACCGGGACGACGACCCTGGATGGCAGGCTGCGTGTCTCACTTTCCATTGAGTAGCATGGCAGTGTTTCTTGGTCATGCGGGTGGTGAGATGCATTCTGGCTGGTAGTCTTGGCGAAGCCGTCGCCCGTCAGTGGTGGCAAAGGCCTTATCCTGATCTACAGTTCTCGACCTGTTGTGGTAGTTCTGGTGGCCTGATTCCCCATTGGCGAGGTGCCGGGGAGGGTCTGAATGAAAGCTCCGAGCATCAATTCCTGTGGCTGTGATGCTTGCGGGTCTCATGTCCCTTTTGGGGGCATCGCCATGCCTCTTCTCCCCGTCAGTTCAGGATGAATACACTTGTCAGCCACGACAGACGCAGTGGTAGTGGTGCATTGCGTCGTGACCCTCGTGGGGGTGTCGCCGGTGAGTGCGACTTTCTTTCGGTTGCGGCTGCATGTTCAAAATGGTGTGGAGATCCAATAAACCCTACCTAGAACTCTGGTGACTCGCAATATCGTTTACACCTATCTTTTACACGCGACGACGTCCTCTCTTCGTCCTTCCTGCTTGCCGGCCGACATGGATGACACTCCTCTATTTAGAGCAAGAGGCTAGAGGGTCCTCTCCGGCGGTGGTTGGGTCGTGACAGTGCAACAAAGTCTAGTGGTTTCTCCTAGCATCCAAGGTGGTGCGTGGTTTCATGTTGGTGGCGGTCCTGGTTGGGTATCAAGGTGGTCCAGCCTCTCCCGTGCTTCTTCTCAGCAGAATGGTCGAGGCATCTAGTTGTGTACTTTCTGTGCTTGTTAGCATGTTTGGCTTGTTTCGCCGTGCTTTTCTTTGATAATCTTGTATGAGGATTTCCTCAACACCATGTATCGTTCGATTGCGTAGCTTCCTTTATAAAGCAGGTGAAATTATGTTTCGAGATGAAATGCTTTTGTCACCAGCTCAGTACGCAGAAACATTTCAAATAATAATCTTTTTGGGGGGGGGGGGGGGGGGGGGTCAGGTAATAATCGCTTGTTTTGTATATTTATGCACGTTTACCATATATGTTGTAGCGGCTTCCTGCAACCTGGTCCCCACTGTGCCCAATTTCTAAAACTTAGCAAAAAAAGTATAGTACTTAACATAAGACAAAAACATAACGCTCATATGTTTTTTAATACAACAAGCCACCTCATCAGTTTCCATTAAAGAAGCAGCCAATCGAACTTACAAGAGTTTTGAACCAAAAGGAAGCTAAAACAACTAAAGCAAGCTCGATAGGAAAGGGACCGTAACTTACTAATTACATGCACCAGGAAGCAGGATACCTCAACAACGACTCCAGGAAGCAACCTTTGCAAATTCAACATTCACATTCAATCCTGAGCACAACAGGGTTCCAACCATGGCATACTTCACATGTATTGCAAGAAAATCCTAGGTGTTCACCCCAGCATTAAGCATATAATTAATTGTCATATAATAATCTATTATTTCATAACAAGGGGAAATGAACCTAGAATTTTAATTTGTTATGATAAATAAGACACGTCAGATTCCAAAAGAAGCAAATGAGATCATATTAGTGTGACAAATATAATATTGTCAATTATTCAGAAGGTAGAAAAACATAAGTTGGCTCACAGACTTAGTCGCGATTCTGGTAGTGTTTATTAATAAAGCCAAGTCATGTAAGCCAATTGTTTTCTAGCTGTAGGATGACAGAAAGTCACCAACTCATGCGTGGGCTTCTAAAGACGTGGAGTGACTACTACACATGTTCCTCCAGAAATTGCTATATGATGTGTGCGATCGAGCATTTCAAACAATGAAATTGTCCCTTTTCAAAAGAAAAGAAAAAGTCTATGAAATTGTAGATTTGCCAATAGATTATTTGTCATGAAATCCAGCAGCATAAGATGACACAGTAGGTAGCGGACTGTGGCAACAAGCGGAAGAAATCAAGGCGCGTTGATCCATGCATGAATCCACATAATACACCTGCTATTTTGCAGCTGCCCCTGCTAGCATCACGTCAATCAGTTTTCTTTTTAGAAAGAGGAGGATAACCCCATCAACCAGATATTTACCTGGTCAAATTTCTCTCGCAGTTGTTGAGTAATTATAGGAAGAAAGCAAGGATCTTAATGCTTAGTGGACGTTCCTAGCTAACCAAAAGGAGAGCTATGAAGATGGAGCTTTTTTATTTTTTTGAAAAGGGGGAACAAGCTATGAAGATGGAGCTGAGCAGGAACTTTTCATATGATCTTAGTAAGAGTAGTTAGTTTCCACCTTGCTACGATTCAATCATGACCAGTTCATTGTAAATATAAATCTAAGAATCAGACCACACCTGCTTCTTTTTTGGAGTAAACAGAACTCATAAACTGATTAATTACTTGGAAGTGTTTGTTTGAGTTTCCATACACTAGTCATCAACCCTGTGCCTTCGCACGGGCAGTGATTTTGGAAAAACAACATTTTGTAAAACATCGCACAATTCTGTGGTAATGTAGTCATCGTCTCGTCCGCCCGATGCCACCGCGCACCTCCGGTACGAGCCGCCGCTCGCTGCCACTGCAGCAACCCGCAGTCCCGTGCGCCGCCGCACCGCGTCTCCGTGCCAGGGGCCACTGTGCCTCCACGCTCGTCGCGCCGAGCTGCAGCGGCCTCTGTGCCACCATGCAGGTCCTCAGCGACCTCCTCGCGTTCGTGACCGCAGTGCTTGTCGTGCGTCGCCGTCACCACGCGCTCTCCATTGCGCCGCAGCCGAGACCTCCATGTCCGCCACGGATGCCACCGCGCGCCACGGCCCCGAACTTGGTAGCTCTGATGCCAATTGATGGGTTCAAGCCCTAGCGCTCTCTCTCTCCCTCTCTCTCTCTCTCTCACGTAGCTCTCGCACTCTCTTGCTGCCCTCTCGCGGTGATTCAGGCACACGAACTCCCGCCGCACAAGAAGGAGAACAGGGAGACAGTGACACGGTGATTTCCTGCGCACGAACGCCCGCCGCACATACGGCACTTTCCTTCAACACGAATTGAATCCGCAGCAGTACAGGTGAAGGTATATATACGCACGCACACGCCCGCCGCACAGGTGAAGGTACAGGCTGGACGTATGACGAGGGTGCGGGATGGTTCAGGCGAAAGTTCGGCACCTCGACGCTGGTGGAGGTGATGTCTTGGTAGTCACGTCCATCTTTGGATCGTCGTCATTGTTCTCCCACAGCCGACGCGATGGTGGCGGCGCAGTGCGTCATGACCCTCTTGGGTTCGTCATCGGTGAGTGTAGTCTTTCAGTCGCGGTGGCGTGTTCAGAATGGTACGGAGATCCACCGTATTGCTTGCACCTATCTTGTACATGCAGCAATGACCTCCTTTCGTCATCTCTGCTCGCTGGTAGGGTCAAAGCTCCTTGGTTTGGGCAGACGGTCCTCTCTAATAGCAGTTGGGTGGTGTCGACGTGACAGAGTCCAGCGTTTTCTTCAAGGTGGCATCTGGTTAAATGTCATCATCGGTCCTGGTTGAGTCTTCAGGTGGTCCCGCCTCTCCTGTGCTTCCTCTCGCGGCATGCTAGAGGCGTCTAATTGGGCACTTCTGGTGCTTGTTAGTGTGTTTGTCTTGGTTTGTCATGCTCTCTTTGATCATCCTGTATGATGATTTCCTCAACACCATATATCGTTCAGCCAAGCGGCCGAAGTCCGTTTTGTGATAAAATGCTTCTATGAGATGCTTGTTACAAAGAAATAACTTAAATAATATTCATTTTGGGGGTGTTAGGTAATAATCTATTCTTTTGTACATTTACGCGTGTTTTCTATATGTATGTTGGAGCAAATTTTTGGAATCTGGTCTCCGGTGTGCCCAGTTTCTAAAACTTAGTAAAAATCATATTTTTATCTCAACTTCAGAAAAACAAAAATAATGCTCATAAGTTTTTTGATAAAACGATCCACCTCATCAAAATTTCATTAAAGCAACCGTCAATTGAACTTACAAGATTTTTGAACCAAAAGGAAGCTAAAAATATTACAAGCAGGAACCGCAAATTTCTTATAGCATACACCAGAAAGCAAGAGAGCAGAACAATGACTCTAGGAGGCTACTTTTGCACATTCAACTTTCACATTTAAATCCTGAGCACAATCGGGCTTCAACCATCGCATACTTCGCACGTATTGCAACATAATCCTAGGTGTTCAACCCTAGCATCAAACATATACTGGATTACCATATAATCGTGTATTGTTTCCTTTTTTTGACCTAGTCATCTCTTGTTTCGGAACAAGGGAAAAAGAGCCTAAAATATTTATTTTTTATTGAGAAATACGAAACATTAGAACCAAAAAAGCATATGAGATCATATCAGTGTGCTAAAAATGATATTGTCAATTATTCAGAAGGTAGAAATACATTCACTCATTACAGACACAACAATGGGATGACATATGCTCCATTTATTTTATAGATTAGGATGCATATCTACAAACTCAAACATGTCCTTAATTTGCGCACTGGTCCTCCGTGTAATAAGCCAACCGTTTCACTTAGTTGTGGTTGTTCTCCCAGAACTGGGCCTGAAGCCAGTCTACTGTATTCTTTTCCACCTGAAACGCCTTGGCAAGAACATCATCGGATATTTGTGGGTCTGACCCAAACACCGCATTGGCAATTGTGATAGCCCCTGGGTTCTGGCTGCTGAGCGCGGCAATTGCAACGGCAGGCTTGTGGGGGTTGGGGTTGAATTGGAAGTGGATGAGCCCCACGGGGAAGACGAACACATCACCTTTGTTGAGCACCTTCGAGAGGAACTTGTTTCTGTTTGGGGCGGGCTGGTTGGATGTAACAAAGCCAACATACAATGTCCCCTCGAGCACCGTGAGGATCTCAGTGGCGCGAGGGTGCGTATGTGGTGGGTTCTGACCCAAGGGAGCATAGTCAATGCGCGCAATTGAGATGCCGAGGGTGTTGAGTCCAGCAATCTGCATGACGTTGATCAAAGTGACGTTGGATCCAACCTTGTTGGTCACCCTAGGCTTGTCGAGGGCGGCTGCCTTGAAGAAGTCATCAACGTTAACCTCCATTGGGTTCTTGCAAACAAACCCATTGACACGTACTGGTGCATAGAAGAGATTTATAATGTAAGCTTAGGTCTTACAAAGTTGTTTCGACTTGCATATAATTTCCAGAAATTCATTTCAACATATTTATTTGGTGAGAACATGATGAGAAACCGGATAGTACCTGGTGAATTCATGTCAGCGACACAAAAGTCCTGGAGGGGGCTAGGATCGGAGGCAGTGGCCTGCCATGAGACCAAGGCAAGAAGAACAGCGAGGAGAAGGAAGGAAGAGGAGGATGCCATCTGATCTTTTTCTCTCTCCTGTGTTTCTGTTTGTGATTGTGGCGTGAGTGATGGTTTGAACATGCAGGGATGTATGAGTTTATATAGCTGCAGCGAGCAGCGCCTGAAATCGTTAGCAATTGTAGACTTAGTCAAGTGAAACCAACCAACCAATTGAACTGGTCTCTTGCTGCTAATTAAACTACTGCATATACGCCCATTTAAGACACGTTTTCCCTTCAAAGAAGTAATGCAGAGTATACAGCCATATAAAGCTATTCTATGGTGATGTGCACGGCTGAGTAGTAATTATGAATGTTTCTCCATCTCACCCGAGTCGCCACAATGCATGCAGGGTCAATTTCAGGAAAATTCACCACCCATCACTATTAAGGAAAATATTTTTAAGAGAAGAAACATCTGGCACTAGTTTAATTCGATATCATATACTTGGTCATAGTCGGAACCGGTGCGGACGAAACCAGTCAAAGAGCAGTTGAGAAGCCAAGTCATGTAAGGCAATCAATCATTTTCTAGCTTGATGCCGACATAGATGAAGTCACGTACTCACGCGTAGGCTTGATTCATGGGCGCATGATTTCTAAAGACATATAGAGTGACTACTACCCCTGTTCTTTTCAGTAGTTGATACAGAATCATGCGTGCAATCGACCTTTTCAAACTATGAAATTATATATTTGCCAATAGTTTTTTCATGAAATCCAGTAACAGAGGGCGACAGAGTTGTTAGCAGATTTGTAGCAGCCCCTATACGTTATCATCATGTCAGTGGGATATTTACTTGGTCAGATGTCTCTCGAAGTGGTTGAGTACTTGCAGGAAGAAGCGACGACATTAATGGACGAAGTGCCCAACCAAAAGGAGAGCTGATACAAATGCCATGACGATGGAGAGCAGGAAGATTCCATATGATCTTAGCAAGACTAGTTAACATCTTCTTGCAAAGAGTTTTATCATACATGACCAGTTCAGTGTATAAATCTAACAATCTGGTTAGCCTTGCTGACAAAGTTCATGGCACCAGACCTCACCTGCTTCTTTTGCTATTGTAAATAGTACTCCCTCTGTAAAGAAATATAAGAGCTTTTAGATCTCTAAAGTAGTGATGTAAATGCTCTTATATTTGTTTACGGAGGGAGTACATACATTAAAAAGACTAGGCCAGGTGGCCAAGTTATAAACAGATTAATTTCTTGGAGGTGTGTGTTGTTGGGTTCAATAAGCCGTGGCGACGATCGACGCGGTGAGCGCGTGTGCGAGCATGCGTGGACCGGGTCGAACACATCGGGATCGCGGCGGGGTTGCGTGGGTAGCTGTGCGTGTGTGAGTGCGTGAGCCAGCGCGTGTGTGTGCGGGGCCGCGCGGTTCTGTTAGCGAGCAAAAGGGAGGGGTAGACCGCATCGGGCGCGGGGGGTGGCCGCGGCGATCGCGTTCGGACGCGATGGGCGGGCGCGACCAGAGCGCACGGGGCGTGGGGGAGTGGGGGAGCGAGTGGGTGCGAGGCGAGGCCTGGCATGTCAGTGCTCGTGGGTATAAGACCCCGGATCCTCCCTGTAGCTCGTTGGCAGGTTGAGTTCGAGCTCGAGGTAATGAACAAGCCGTATGTGCGTGCGGCTGGGGCGTTCATGCGCCGGCAAACCACATGTGCCCTGTGTTTTCTCCTTCATCTTCCTCCTTTCTTCGTTGGTTCGTGCCACAAAGAGAGAGAGAGAGAGAGAGAGAGAGAGCTCCGAGAGAGGGAGAGGGAGAGGGAGAGGTAGAGCTAGGGTTTAGGGTTTGGCGCCAACAATTGGCATCAGAGCTTCAGGTTGAGCAGCTCACCGGAGTCCATGGCGCTGGTTCCACACGGCGGCGGCGGCGCGGGCAGATCGGTGTCCATGAACATGCTGATGCTCTCGTCGGAGAACTACACCATGTGGGCGATCAAGGCGCGGGCGATCCTTGATGCCTACACGCTGTGGGAGGCGGTGGCATCGGCGAACGACGCGGCGGTCAACGGCAAGAAGTGCAAGATGGCGAGGGCGATGATCTTGGCGGGGCTGCCGGAAGATGTCCTGCTGCAGGTGGCGGCGAAACTCACTGCAAAGGAGGTATGGGACTCCCTCAAACTGCGTTTCGTCGGCGCTGAATGGGTGCGCGCGCCGAGGAGGGCGACGCTGCGCGGCGAGCTGGATCGGCTGAAGATGGAGGACGGCGAGTCCCTGGACGTCTACGCCGGGAGGCTGGCAGGGATGACGGCGAGGCTCGCGAGCCTGGGCGAGACGCTGAGCGACACCGAGCTGGTGAAGAAGCTCATGGAAACGGTGCCGGGCCTTCTCTTCCCTGTCGTCGCCGGGATTGAGCAGTTCTGCATGCCGGAGGAGCTGACGTACGACGAGGTGCTTGGGCGGCTACACGCGTTCGATGAGCGTGTGCGGCGCCGTGGGTAGAGCGGCGGCGAGCGGGCAGACAGCCAGCTTCTGAACGGTGCGGCGCAGTGGTGAGCACGGGAGTGGTGCCAAGGGGGAGCACGGGACGATGATGACGACGCACACAGCATGGCGACGCGGGATGGCGGCAACAGGCGTGGTCGCTGCTACAAGTGCGGTGAGCGCGGCGACTTCAAGCGCGATTTCCCAGAGCTGCGGAAGGCGCCGGCGGCGGAGCGGGCGCTGCTGGCGGACACCGACGTCGAGGACAACGGCCTCCTCTAGGCCACGGCTTAGGGGGGGTGTTGGGTTCAATAAGCCGTGGCGACGATCCGATGCGGTGAGCGCGTGTGCGAGCGCACGTGGATCGGGTCGAATACGTCGGGATCGCGACGGGGTTGCGTGCGTAGGTGTGCGTGTGTGAGTGCGTGAGCCAACGCGTGTGTGCGCGGGGCCGCACAGTTCTGTTAGCGAGCAAAAGGGAGGGGTAGACCGCGTCGGGCACGCGGGGTGGCCGTGGCGATCGCGTTCGGGCACGATGCGCAGGCGCAGCCAGAGCGCGCTGGACGTGGGGGAGTGGGGGAGCGAGTGGGTGCGAGGCGAGGCCTGGCATGTCAGTGCTCGCGGGCATAAGACCCCGGATCCTCTTTGTAGCTCGTTGGCAGGTCGAGTTCGAGCTCGAGGTAAAGAACAAGCCGTATGTGCGGCTGGGGCGTTTCGTGCGCCGGCAAACCTCCTGTGCCCTGTGTTTTCTCCTTCATCTTCCTCCTTTCTTTGCTGGTTCGTGCCACAGAGAGAGAGAGAGGGAGAGGTAGACCTAGGGTTTGGGGTTTGGCGCCAACATGTGTTGGCAGTTTTAGTGTAGAAGGAAGTTTCCATTAGATGATTTAACTGCTTCTATCACAAGCATCTTACAAAGAAACAACTCAAATGATAATTGTTTTTGGGACTCAGATATCTACAATGGTTTTTCTGGGGAATGATCAATCAAACTTACAAGAGTTTTGAACCAAAAGGAAGCTAAAACAATACATCCAGGAAAAATGGAACTAACGGCAACCAAAACAGCAAGTTTCGTGGCAATGCAAACATAAACTATCTTTCATCACCGGAAAGACAGACCACAAGAACGACTCCAGGAAGCAACTTTTGCACATTCAACATGCACATTGCAACCTCCGAGCACATTACCATATAATCATATGGTCATTTATTCGCTTCTGATTAAATTTTTGCATAAACTCCTCAAGTTTCCTTTTAATATGCCTAAGCGTTACTGCATCATCTGATGTACGGCTGAGTAGTATATTATGATCATTTATCCATCTCACCCAAGTCGGCACAATGCTTGCAGGGCTGGTTCCATGAAAACTCACCACCCACCACCATAGTTTATTAGATATCATATACTTGGTCATTGGTGAGAACTGGCCCTCACGAGGTCAAAGAGCAGCTGATAAAAGCCAAGTGACGTAAAGCAATCGTTTTCTACCTAGACAAAGTCACCTGCTTAGCTTTATCTACTCCCTCGCTTCTTTTCAGTTGCTACAGAATGCGTGCAATCAAGCTTTTCAAGCTGTGGCCACTAACATAAGCAAATTATATATTTGTCACTGGATTTGTCATGAACAATACTGAGCACAAGATATGGCATGGGATAAAAATAACATACACATAATTATACATTCATAGATGTGTGTTAGCAGCTTAACATACATGTTATTAAAAAGCATGGTTAGAGATATTATGGAATATCTTGCCGTCCTCCAAAACCAAGGGAAAAAATAAACAGAGAAACTTTGCAATATGAGTCACCTGGTGTTATACAAAATATTAGGTTGGAAGGTGACGTCGTAGTTAACGGATTGTGTCAATGAGGAAGAAATCAAGGTGCGTCATTCCATGCATGAATGCACCTAATACACAACTATTATATGTAGCAGCCCCTGTTATCATCACATCAATCAGATATTTACTTGGTCAAAATTTTCTCAAAATGGTTAATTACATTAATCCACGCACACATAAACAGTGACGATAGGGAGCAGAAACAATTATATGATCTTACTAAGAGTACTTAACGTCCTCTTGCTAACAGGTTGATCATGATCCATTTCAATGGGTAAATCTGACAATCTAGTCGGCATTTCTTGTGTAGGCTCATGACACACCTCGCATGCCTCTTTTGTTAGTGTAAACAGCACACCCAGTGACTTGGGCTGGGTGGCCACTCATAAACTGATTAATTTCTTGGAGGTGTGTGTGTAGTTTTGATACAGAAAATATGTTTCCATCGGACAAATAAAATGCATCCAGAAAGAAGAAGAAGAAGACAGGCCCCAACATCATCCTGGTGGACGACATGAGAGGCTATCTCCGCCGCCGGCCCTAGACCCACACACTCTTCGCCTCCCTGGTAGCCATTGTTCGGCACTACACCGAGCAAAGCCCCGGGAGATGGTAGGTGCTAGTGGGATGCCCCTTCTCTCCGCTCCACCCCGTCCTCTTTGTGGGCTAAACGTAGCACCTCACGCCACCGCCGCCGCTATCCCTCGCCTTCGGAGGTGAGCCGCCGACCTGAGATTTTGTGGCATGCCTAGTGGGGTCATGGGTCATTTGGTTTGTGCGTGGATCAGGGAACTCTACCTGGAGCCGGGCCTCTCCCAGATCAGCCAGCATCGTGGTCGTTGACCTGTGAGGGGTGATTGCGGTGAGACGGGATGTAGCTTCCCATAGCCTCTCATGGGTGAGGTTCCACTGCAGGTGAGATACTCCTGCCCCCACCTAGAATGGTCAGGTGGGTTTGTTGGCGATCTTAGGCCCGACCGGATCTGGTCATGGTCGTGGACTTGGACCGGGTCGAGCCTCGCTATGGTTTGATGGCCTTCTCCGGTGACCTCGTACCAACATCTTGGTGACGAGGCATGGGTTTGGGGTGTCATACGTTGAGGTGATGGCCCTGGACGGCAGGCTAGACTTCTGGCAAGTGTGCGGGATGGTCCAAGCGAAATTTCTGCGCCTCGACGCTGGTGGAGGCGATGTCATGGTAGTCACATTCCTCTTTGGGTCATCGCCATTGTTCTCCCGCCATCCTAGCTCGGGGTGAAAACCCTCCGCCCCAGCGGACGTGGTTGTGGCAGTGCAATGCGTCATGACCCTCTTGGGTTCATCATCAGTGAGTGTAGTCATCTTTCCATCGCGGTGTCTTGTTCAGAATGGTATGGCGATCCAATCGACCCTACCTCAAATTTGGTGACTTACCGTATTGCTTGCACCTATCTTGTACACGCAACAATGTCCTCCTTTCATCATCTCTACCCACCGGTAGGGTCAGCACTCCTTGGTTTAGGCAGAGGGTCCTCTCTTAGAGTAGTTGGGTGGTGTCGGTGCGATGAAGTCCAAGGTTTTCTTCAAGGTGGCGTGTGGTTGAATGTCGTCGTCGGTCCAGGTTGAGTCTTCAGGTGGTCCAGCACTCATGTGCTTCCTCTCGGCGGCATGCTGGAGGCTTCTAATTGGGCAGTTCCGGTAGTTGTTAGCATGTTTGGCTTGGTTTGCCATGCTTTCTTTGATCATCTTGTATGATGATTTCCTCAACACCATATATCCTTCAGCCAAGCGGGCGAAGTGCATTTTGTGATAAAATGCTTGTATGACAGGCTTGTTAAAAAGAAACAACTCAAATAATATTCATTTTTGGGGGGTTTTGGTAATAATCTTTTCTTTTGTGTAATTATGCATGTTTTCTATATGTATGTTGGAGCTAATTTTTGGAATCTGGTCTCCAGTGTGCCCAGTTTCTAAAACTTAGTAAAAATCATATCTTTAGTTCACAACTTAAGAAAAACAAAATTAATTCTCATAATTATTTTGATAAAATGAGCCACCTCATCAAATTTCCATTAAAGCAACCCTCAATTGAACTTACAAGAGTTTCAACCAAAAGGAAGCTAAAATATTACATGCAGGAACCGTAAATTTCTTATGGCATGCACCAGAAAGCAGGAGAGCAAAACAACGACTCCAGGACGCAACTTTTGCACATTCAACTTTCACATTTAAATCCTGAGCACAATCGGGCTCCAACCATCGCATACTTTGCATGCATGTATTGCAAGATAATCCTAGGTGTTCAACCCTAGCATCAAACATATACTGGATTACCAGATAATCGTGTCTTGTTTCCTTTTTTAACCTAATCATCTATTGTTTCGGAACAAGGGGAAAAGAACCGAAAACATTGGATTTTTTTTAGAAATAAGACACATTAGAACCAAAAGAACATATGAGATCACATCAGTGTGATAAAAACTGATATTGTCAATTATTGAGAAGGAAGAAATACATTCACTCATTACAGACACACAATGGAATGACATATGCTCCATTTATTTTATAGATTAGGATGCATATCTAGAAACTCAAACATGTCCTTAATTTGCGCACTGGTCCTCCGTGTAATCAGCCAAGGTTTCACTTAGTTGTGGTTGTTCTCCCAGAACTGAGCCTGGAGCCAGTCTATTGTATTCTTTTCCACCTGAAACGCCTTGGCAAGAACATCATCGGATATTTGTGGGTCTGACCCAAACACCGCATTAGCAATTGTGATAGCCCCTGGGTTCTGGCTGCTAAGCGCGGCAATTGCAACGGCGGGCTTGTGGGGGTTGGGGTTGAATTGGAAGTGGATGAGTCCGACGGGGAAGACAAACACATCGCCTTTGTTGAGCACCTTGGAGAGGAACTTGTTTCTGTTTGGGGCGGGCAGGTTGGATGTGATAAAGCCAACGTACAGTGTCCCCTCGAGCACCGTGAGGATCTCAGTGGCGCGAGGGTGTGTATGTGGTGGGTTCTGACCCAAAGGAGCATAGTCGATGCGTGCAATTGAGATGCCAAGGGTGTTGAGTCCAGCAATCTGCATGACGTTGATCAAAGTGACGTTGGATCCAACTTTGTTGGTCACCCTAGGCTTGTCGAGGTTGGCTGCCTTGAAGAAGTCATCTGCGTTAACTTCCATCGGGTTCTTGCAAACAAACCCATTGACACGAACTGGTGCATAGAGGAGATGTGACAAGTAAGCTCAGATCTTACAAACTTGTTTTGACTTGCATATAATTTCCAAAAATTCATTTCAACATATTTTTTTGGTGAGAACAGGATGACAAACCGGATAGTACCTGGTGAATTCATGTCGGCAACACAAAAGTCCTGGAGGGGGCTAGGATCGGAGGCAGTGGCCTGCCATGAGACCAACGCAAGAAGAGCAGCGAGGACAAGGATGGAAGAGGAGGATGCCATCTGATTTCTCTCACTCTCTCTCTCTCTCTCTCTCTCTCTCTCTCTCTCTCTCTTGTGTTTCTGTTTGTGGTTGTGGCCTGAGTGTTGGATTGAACATGCAGGGGATGTATGAGTTTATATAGGTGCAGCGAGCAGCGCCTGAAATCGTGAGCAATAATAGACTTAGTCAAGTGAAACTAACCAACCAATTGAACTGGTCTCTTGCTGCTAACTAAATTATTGCATATACTTTACAGGTTCCCATTTAAGACAGGTTTTCCCTTCAAAGAAGCAATGCAGCGTATACAGCCATATAATGCTATTCTATGGTGATGTGTACGGCTGAGTAGTAATTACGAATGTTTCTCCATCTCACCGAGTCACCACAATGCATGCAGGGCCGATTCCAGGAAAATTCACCACCATCACTATTCAGGAAAAGATTTTTAAGAAAAGAAACATCTGGCACTAGTTTAATTTGATATCATATACTTGTCATAGTCGGAACCGGTGCGGACGAAACCAGTCAAAGAGCAGTTGAGAAGCCAAGTCATGTAAGGAAATCAATCGTTTTCTAGCTCGATGCCGACATAGATGAAATCACCTGATCACACGTAGGCTTGATTCATGGGCGCAAGACTTCTAAAGCCATATGGAGTGATTACTACTCCTGTTCTTTTCCGAAGTTGATACAGAATCATGTGTGCAATCGACCTTTTCAAACTATGAAATTATATATTTGCCAATAGATTTGTCATGAAATCCAGCAACATAGGACGACAGAGAGTAGTTAGCAGATTTGTAGCAGCCCATGTACGTTATCATCATGTCAGTCGGATATTTACTTGGTCAAATGTCTCTCGAAGTGGTTGAGTACTTGCAGGAAGAAGCAATGACATTAATGGACGAAGTGCCCAACCAAAAGGAGAGCTGATACAAATGCCATGACGATGGAGAGCAGGGAGTTTCCATGTGATCTTAGCAAGACTAGTTAACATCTTCTTGCGAAGAGTTTTATCACGCGTGACCAGTTCAGTGTATAAATCTAACAATTTTGTTAGCCTTCCTGACTAGGTTCATGGCACCAGAGCTCACCTGCTTCTTTTGCTAGAGTAAATGGTACATCCAGTGACTAGACTAGGCCAGGCGGCCGCTTGTAAACTGATTAATTTCTTGGAGGTGTCTGTTGGCAGTTATAGTATAGAAAGAAGTTTCCATCATATGATTTAATTGCTTCTATCACAAGCTTATTACAAAGAAACAACTCAAATAATAATTGTTTTTTGGGAATCAGATATCTACAATACTTCTGCTGGGGAATGATCAATCGAACTTACAAGAGTTTTGAACCAAAATGAAGCTAAAACAAAACATTCAGAAAAAATAGAACTAACGGCAACCAGAACAGCAAAATTCGTAGGGCTGGTTCCATGAAAAGTCACCACCCATCACCATAGTTTATTAGATATCATATACTTGGTCATGGTGAGAACTGGTGCGCATGAGGTCAAAGAGCAGTTGAGAAAAGACAGGTGATGTAAAGCAATCGTTTTCTACCTAGATAAAGTCACCTTCTTAGCTTTATCTAGTCTCTCCATTTACTTAAGTTTTTTATTTTTGCGGATTCCATTGAGACAGAATGCTTGCACTCAAGCTTTTCAAGCTGTGGCCACTAACATAAGCAAACTATATATTTGTCAGTTGTCACCGGATTTGTCATGAACAATAATGTGCACGAGATATGGCATGGGTTAAAAAGAACATACACATAATTATGCATTTAACTATATGTGTTAGTGGCCTAACATACATATGATTAAAAAGCATGGTTAGAGATATAATGGAATATCTTACCATCCTCCAAAACCAAGGGAAAAAATAAACAGAGAAACTTTGCAATATGAGTCACCTAGCTAGTGATATAAAAAATACTAGGTTGCAAGATGATGTGGTAGTTAACGGATTGTGTCAATGAGGAAGAAGTCGAGGTGCGTCATTCCATGCTTGAATGCACCTAATACACAACTATTATATGTAGCAGCCCTGTTATTCTCACATCAATTGGATATTTACTCGGTCAAAATTTTCTCAGAATAGTTAATTATATTAATCCACGTGCGCATAAACAATGACGATAGAGAGCAGAAACAATTCATGTGATCTTAGTAATATTAGTTAATGTCCTCTTGCTAAGACTTTGATCCTGATCATTTCGATGGATAATCTGACAATCTAGTCGGCTTTCTTGACTAGGCTCATGACACATCTCACCTGCCTCTTTTGTTAGAGTAACCAGTACATCCAACATCATCGTCGCGGACGACACGAGAGGTGATCGCCGCCGCCGGCCGTAGGCCCCCACACTCTCATCCTCCGCTGGATGTTGTCAATCGGCAATACTCCGAGCAAATCCATGGGCGATGGTAGGCGTCAACGGAGTGTCCCTTCTGTCCACTCCACTCCCTGGTTTAGGCAGAGGGTCCTCTCCGATAGTAGTTGGGTGGCGACGGTGCGATGAAGTTCAGTGTTTTCTTCCAGGTGGTGCATGGTTGAATGTCGTTGGCGGTCCTGGTTGAGTCTTGCGGTGGTCCAGCCTCTCCTCTGCTTCCTCTCGACGGCATGCTGGAGGCGTCTAATTGTGCGCTTCCGGTGCTTGGTAGCATGTTTGGCTTGTTTGTTCATGCTTTCTTTGATCATCTTGTGTGAAAATTTCCTCAACACCATGTATCATTCAGCCATTTGACTTTATTTCTAGAGGTAGTGTGGCTATCAAAGTCAATGATGATGTTGACAACTATTTTCAGAATAAGAAGGGTCTTCGCCAAGGGCACCCCATATCCCCTATTTTGTTCAACATCACAGCTGATATGTTAGCTATCCTTGTTCAGAGGGCTAAGGTAGCTGGCCAGATTAGCAGTATTATTCCCCATAGTAGAAGAAGGTCTGTCTATTTTACAATACACGGATGACGCTATTTATTTTATGGATAATGACCTAGATAAAGCAAGAAACCTCAAGCTTGTTTTATGCGCATTTGAGGAGCTCTCTGGTCTATAATTTTCATAAGAGCGAGCTTTTCTGCTTCGGCGACGTTGTAGAGTCCGCAGCTGAGTGTGCTGACATTTTTGGCTGCCGGCTTGGGCAGTTCCCGATTAGGTATCTCGGTATTCCAATTCACTATCAGTGCTTAACTATCGCTGAGTGGAAACATGTGGAAGAGAGACTTGAGAAATGGCTAGCCAGTTGGAAAGCTAAACTCTTGTCATATGGCGGGAGATTGATTTTGATCAATTCCGTCCTCAACAATATGGTTCTATACATGTTGTCGTTCTTCCACTTACCGAAAGGGGTTCTTCAGCGTTTGGATTACTTTAGATCCAGATTTTTTTTTTTGGTAATGTGATAGTGAATCTAAGAAATACCGACTTGCTAGGTGGACTATATTATGCCGACCTAAAAGTCAAGGGGGCCTTGGAATTCAAGATATTGAGATTACAAACATCGCTCTTCTAAGTAAATGGGATTACAAATTACTCACTGAGAATGGACTATGGCAGGAAATCATTTGTAACAAATGCGTGGGGTCCAAAGCCATTTCTCAAGTTCATTGGAGACCCGGTGATTCACATTTTTGGTACGGTGTCATGAAGGCCAAGGAATTCTTTTTCTAGTTTGGTACTTTCTCAGTTAGGGATGGTTCTCAGGTTCGATTCTGGGAAGATATCTGGCTAGGCGCCACCCCACTTATGGTGCAGTACCCTAGCTTGTATAGGATTGTCAGACATAAATTTTTCACGATCAAACAAGTTTTGGGACAAAATAACCCCGATATTTCTTTTCGTAGGGACATCTTTGGCCGTTGTCTCATAGCATGGAATGAGTTACTCTCGTGTCTGGAGGACATTCAATTGACAAGCGAGCCGGACAAGTTTCATGTTGGGAAACGTAGTAATTTCAAAAAAAATCTACACACACGCAGAATCATGGTGATGCATAGCAACGAGAGGGGAGAGTGTTGTCCACGTACCCTCGTAGACCGTTAAGCGGAAGCGTTATGACAACACGGTTGATGTAGTCGTACGTCTTCACGATCGACCGATCCTCAGTACCGAACGTACGGCACCTCCGCGTTCAGCACACGTTCAGCTCGGTGACGTCCCGCAAACTCACGATCCAGTAGAGCTCGGGGAAGAGTTTCACCAGCATGACGGCGTGGTGACGATGTTGATGAAGCTATCGCGGCAGGGCTTCGCCTAAACACCGCTACAGTATGACCGATGTGGATTATGGTGAAGGGGGGCACCGCACACGGCTGGGAGAGATCTTTGTGATCAACTTGTGTGTCTAGAGGTGCCCCCCTGCCACCGTATATAAAGGAGCAAGGGGGGAGAGGTGGCCGGCCAGGAGGAGGCGCGCCAGGGAGGAGTCCTACTACCACCGGGAGTAGGACTCCCTCCTTTCCTAGTTGGAGTAGGAGAAGGGGGAAGGAGGAGGGAGAGAGGAAGGAAAGGGGGATCCGCCCCCCCCCCTCCTTGTCCAATTCAGACTAGAGGGAGAGGGGGCGCGGCCTGCCCTGGCCGCCCCTCCTCTTCTCCACTAAGACCCATCTTGGCCCATTAAACCCCCGGGGGGTTCCGGTAACCCCCGGTACTCCAGTAAAATCCCGATTTCACCCGGAACACTTTTGATATCCAAATATAGGCTTCCGATGTATCAATCTTTAGGTCTCGACCATTTCGAGACTCCTCGTCATGTCCATGATCACATCTGGGACTCCAAACTTCCTTCGGTACATCAAAACACATAAACTCGTAATATAACCGTCATCGAACTTTAAGCGTGCAGACCCTACGGGTTCGAGAACTATGTAGACATGACCGAGACATGTCTTCGGTCAATAACCAATAGCGGAACATGTATGCTCATATTGGTTCCTACATATTCTACGAAGATCTTTATCTGTCAAACCGCACAACACTATACATTGTTCTCTTTGTCATCAGTATGTTACTTGCCCGAGATTCGATCGTCGGTATCCAATACCTAGTTCAATCTTATTACCGGCAAGTCTCTTTACTCGTTCCGTAATACATCACCCCGTAACTAACTCATTAGTTATCATGCTTGCAAGGCTTATAGTGATGTGTATTACCGAGAGGGCCCAGAGATACCTCTCCGATAATCGGAGTGACAAATCCTAATCTTGATCTATGCCAACTCAACAAGTACCATCTGAGACACCTGTAGAGCACCTTTACAATCACACAGTTACGTTGTGACGTTTGGTAGCACAAAAAGTGTTCCTCCGGTATTCGGGAGTTGCATAATCTCATAGTCATAAGAACATGTATAAGTCATGAAGAAAGCAATAGCAGTAAACAAACGATCAAGTGCTAAGCTAACGGAATGGGTCAAGTCAATCACATCATTCTCCTAATGATGTGATCCCATTGATCAAATAACAACTCATGTCTATGGTTAGGAAACTTAACCATCTTTGATCAATGAGCTAGTCAAGTAGAGGCATACTAGTGACACTATGTTTGTCTATGTATTCACACATGTATTATGTTTCCGGTTAATACAATTCTAGCATGAACAATAAACATTTATCATGAAATAAGGAAATAAATAATAACTTTATTATTGCCTATAGGGCATATTTCCTTCGGTCTCCCACTTGCACTAGAGTCAATAATCTAGATTACACAGTAATGATTTTAACACCCATGGAGCCTTGGTGTTGATCATGTTTTGCTCATGGAAGAGGCTTAGTCAACGGGTCTGCAACATTCAGATCCGTATGTATCTTGCAAATCTCTATGTCTCCCACTTGGACTTGATCCCGAATGGAGTTGAAGCGTCTCTTGATGTGCTTGGTTCTCTTGTGAAATCTGGATTCCTTTGCCAAAGCAATTGCACCAATATTGTCACAAAACATTTTCATTGGACCCGATGCACTAGGTATGACACCTAGATCGGATATGAACTCCTTCATCCAGACTCCTTCATTCGCTGCTTCCGAAGCAGCAATGTACTCCGCTTCACATGTAGATCCCACCACGACGCTCTATTTAGAACTGCTCCAACTGACAGCTCCACCGTTTAATATAAACACGTATCCGATTTGCGATTTAGAATTGTTCGGATCAGTGTCAAAGCTTGCATCAACGTAACCATTTACGATGAGCTCTTTGTCACCTCCATAAACGAGAAACATATCCTTGGTCCTTTTCAGGTTCTTCAGGATGCTCTTGACCGCTGTCCAGTGATCCACTCCTGGATTACTTTGGTACCTCCCTGCTAGGCTAATAGCAAGGCACACATCAGGTCTGGTACACAGCATTGCATACATGATAGAGCCTATGGCTGAAGCATAGGGAACACTTTTCATTTTCTCTCTATCTTCTGCAGTGGTCGGGCATTGAGTCTTACTCAATTTCACACCTTGTAACACAGGCAAGAACCCTTTCTTAGCTTGATCCATTTTGAACTTCTTCAAAACTTTATCAAGATATGTGCTTTGTGAAAGTCCAATTAAGCGTCTTGATCTATCTCTATAGATCTTGATGCCCGATATATAAGCAGCTTCACCGAGGTCTTTCATTGAAAACCTTTTATTCAAGTATCCTTTTATGCTGTCCAGAAATTCTATATCATTTCCAATCAACAATATGTCATCCACATATAATATTCAAAATGCTACAAAGCTCCAACTCACTTTCCTGTAAATATAGGCTTCTCCAAAAGTCTGTATAAAACCATATGCTTTGATCACACTATCAAAACGTTTATTCCAACTCCGAGATGCTTGCACCAGTCCATAAATGGATTGCTGGAGCTTGCACACTTTGTTAGCTCCCTTTGGATCGATAAAACCTTCAGGTTGCATCATATACAACTCTTCTTCCAGAAATCCATTCAGGAATGCAGTCTTTACATCCATTTTCCAAATTTCATAATCATAAAATGCGGCAATTGCTAACATGATTCGGACGGATTTAAGCATCGCTACGGGTGAGAAGGTCTCATTGTAGTAAACTCCTTGAACTTGTCGAAAACCTTTTGCAACAAGTCGAGATTTGTAGACAGTAACATTACCGTCAGCGTCTGTCTTCTTCTTGAAGATCCATTTGTTCTCGATGGCTTGTCGATCATCGGGCAAGTCAACCAAAGTCCACACTTTGTTCTCATACATGGATCCCATCTCAGACTTCATGGCCTCAAGCCATTTTGCGGAATCTGGGCTCATCATAGCTTCTTCATAGTTTGTAGGTTCGTCATGGTCAAGTAACATGACCTCCAGAACTGGATTACCGTACCACTCTGGCACGAATCTTGCTCTGGTTGACCTACGAGGTTCGGTAGTAACTTGATCTGAAGTTTCATGATCATCATCATTAGCTTCCTCACTAATTGGTGTAGATGTCACAGGAACCGGTTTCTGTGATGAACTACTTTCCAATAAGGGAGCAGGTACAATTACCTCATCAAGTTCTACTTTCCTCCCACTCACTTCTTTCGAGAGAAACTCCTTCTCTAGAAAGGATCCATTCTTAGCAACGAATATTTTGCCTTCGGATCTGTGATAGAAGGTGTACCCAATAGTTTTCTTTGGGTATCCTATGAAGACACATTTCTCCGATTTGGGTTCGAGCTTATCAGGTTGAAGCTTTTTCACATAAGCATCGCAGCCCCAAACTTTAAGAAACGATAACTTTGGTTTCTTGCCAAACCATAGTTCATAAGGCGTCGTCTCAACGGATTTCGATGATGCCCTATTTAACGTGAATGCAGCCATCTCTAAAGCATAACCCCAAAATGATAGCGGTAAATCGGTAATAGATATTATAGATCGTACCATATCTAGTAAAGTACGATTACGACGTTCGGACACACCGTTACGCTGTGGTGTTCCGGGTGGCGTGAGTTGTGAAACTATTCCGCATTGTTTCAAATGTAGGCCAAACTCGTAACTCAAATATTCTCCTCCACGATCAGATCGCAGAAACTTTATTTTTCTTGTTATGATGATTTTCCACTTCACTCTGAAATTCTTTGAACTTTTCAAATGTTTCAGACTTATGTTTCATTAAGTAGATATACCCATATCTGCTCAAATCATCTGTGAAGGTGAGAAAATAACGATACCTGCCGCGAGCCTCAATATTCATCGGACCACATACATCAGTATGTATGATTTCTAACAAATCTGTTGCCCGCTCCATAGGGAGAACGGCGTTTTAGTCATCTTTCCCATAAGGCATGGTTCGCAAATACCAAGTGGTTCATAATCAAGTGATTCCAAAAGTTCATCAGTATGGAGTTTCTTCATGCGCTTTATACCAATATGACCCAAACGGCAGTGCCACAAATAAGTTGGAGTGTCGGACACCGGGACGACGACCCTGGATGGCAGGCTGCGTGTCTCACTTTCCATTGAGTAGCATGGCAGTGTTTCTTGGTCATGCGGGTGGTGAGATGCATTCTGGCTGGTAGTCTTGGCGAAGCCGTCGCCCGTCAGTGGTGGCAAAGGCCTTATCCTGATCTACAGTTCTCGACCTGTTGTGGTAGTTCTGGTGGCCTGATTCCCCATTGGCGAGGTGCCGGGGAGGGTCTGAATGAAAGCTCCGAGCATCAATTCCTGTGGCTGTGATGCTTGCGGGTCTCATGTCCCTTTTGGGGGCATCGCCATGCCTCTTCTCCCCGTCAGTTCAGGATGAATACACTTGTCAGCCACGACAGACGCAGTGGTAGTGGTGCATTGCGTCGTGACCCTCGTGGGGGTGTCGCCGGTGAGTGCGACTTTCTTTCGGTTGCGGCTGCATGTTCAAAATGGTGTGGAGATCCAATAAACCCTACCTAGAACTCTGGTGACTCGCGATATCGTTTACACCTATCTTTTACACGCGACGACGTCCTCTCTTCGTCCTTCCTGCTTGCCGGCCGACATGGATGACACTCCTCTATTTAGAGCAAGAGGCTAGAGGGTCCTCTCCGGCGGTGGTTGGGTCGTGACAGTGCAACAAAGTCTAGTGGTTTCTCCTAGCATCCAAGGTGGTGCGTGGTTTCATGTTGGTGGCGGTCCTGGTTGGGTATCAAGGTGGTCCAGCCTCTCCCGTGCTTCTTCTCAGCAGAATGGTCGAGGCATCTAGTTGTGTACTTTCTGTGCTTGTTAGCATGTTTGGCTTGTTTCGCCGTGCTTTTCTTTGATAATCTTGTATGAGGATTTCCTCAACACCATGTATCGTTCGATTGCGTAGCTTCCTTTATAAAGCAGGTGAAATTATGTTTCGAGATGAAATGCTTTTGTCACCAGCTCAGTACGCAGAAACATTTCAAATAATAATCTTTTTTTTGGGGGGGGGGGGTCAGGTAATAATCGCTTGTTTTGTATATTTATGCACGTTTACCATATATGTTGTAGCGGCTTCCTGCAACCTGGTCCCCACTGTGCCCAATTTCTAAAACTTAGCAAAAAAAGTATAGTACTTAACATAAGACAAAAACATAACGCTCATATGTTTTTTAATACAACAAGCCACCTCATCAGTTTCCATTAAAGAAGCAGCCAATCGAACTTACAAGAGTTTTGAACCAAAAGGAAGCTAAAACAACTAAAGCAAGCTCGATAGGAAAGGGACCGTAACTTACTAATTACATGCACCAGGAAGCAGGATACCTCAACAACGACTCCAGGAAGCAACCTTTGCAAATTCAACATTCACATTCAATCCTGAGCACAACAGGGTTCCAACCATGGCATACTTCACATGTATTGCAAGAAAATCCTAGGTGTTCACCCCAGCATTAAGCATATAATTAATTGTCATATAATAATCTATTATTTCATAACAAGGGGAAATGAACCTAGAATTTTAATTTGTTATGATAAATAAGACACGTCAGATTCCAAAAGAAGCAAATGAGATCATATTAGTGTGACAAATATAATATTGTCAATTATTCAGAAGGTAGAAAAACATAAGTTGGCTCACAGACTTAGTCGCGATTCTGGTAGTGTTTATTAATAAAGCCAAGTCATGTAAGCCAATTGTTTTCTAGCTGTAGGATGACAGAAAGTCACCAACTCATGCGTGGGCTTCTAAAGACGTGGAGTGACTACTACACATGTTCCTCCAGAAATTGCTATATGATGTGTGCGATCGAGCATTTCAAACAATGAAATTGTCCCTTTTCAAAAGAAAAGAAAAAGTCTATGAAATTGTAGATTTGCCAATAGATTATTTGTCATGAAATCCAGCAGCATAAGATGACACAGTAGGTAGCGGACTGTGGCAACAAGCGGAAGAAATCAAGGCGCGTTGATCCATGCATGAATCCACATAATACACCTGCTATTTTGCAGCTGCCCCTGCTAGCATCACGTCAATCAGTTTTCTTTTTAGAAAGAGGAGGATAACCCCATCAACCAGATATTTACCTGGTCAAATTTCTCTCGCAGTTGTTGAGTAATTATAGGAAGAAAGCAAGGATCTTAATGCTTAGTGGACGTTCCTAGCTAACCAAAAGGAGAGCTATGAAGATGGAGCTTTTTTATTTTTTTGAAAAGGGGGAACAAGCTATGAAGATGGAGCTGAGCAGGAACTTTTCATATGATCTTAGTAAGAGTAGTTAGTTTCCACCTTGCTACGATTCAATCATGACCAGTTCATTGTAAATATAAATCTAAGAATCAGACCACACCTGCTTCTTTTTTGGAGTAAACAGAACTCATAAACTGATTAATTACTTGGAAGTGTTTGTTTGAGTTTCCATACACTAGTCATCAACCCTGTGCCTTCGCACGGGCAGTGATTTTGGAAAAACAACATTTTGTAAAACATCGCACAATTCTGTGGTAATGTAGTCATCGTCTCGTCCGCCCGATGCCACCGCGCACCTCCGGTACGAGCCGCCGCTCGCTGCCACTGCAGCAACCCGCAGTCCCGTGCGCCGCCGCACCGCGTCTCCGTGCCAGGGGCCACTGTGCCTCCACGCTCGTCGCGCCGAGCTGCAGCGGCCTCTGTGCCACCATGCAGGTCCTCAGCGACCTCCTCGCGTTCGTGACCGCAGTGCTTGTCGTGCGTCGCCGTCACCACGCGCTCTCCATTGCGCCGCAGCCGAGACCTCCATGTCCGCCACGGATGCCACCGCGCGCCACGGCCCCGAACTTGGTAGCTCTGATGCCAATTGATGGGTTCAAGCCCTAGCGCTCTCTCTCTCCCTCTCTCTCTCTCTCTCTCACGTAGCTCTCGCACTCTCTTGCTGCCCTCTCGCGGTGATTCAGGCACACGAACGCCCGCCGCACAAGAAGGAGAACAGGGAGACAGTGACACGGTGATTTCCTGCGCACGAACGCCCGCCGCACATACGGCACTTTCCTTCAACACGAATTGAATCCGCAGCAGTACAGGTGAAGGTATATATACGCACGCACACGCCCGCCGCACAGGTGAAGGTACAGGCTGGACGTATGACGAGGGTGCGGGATGGTTCAGGCGAAAGTTCGGCACCTCGACGCTGGTGGAGGTGATGTCTTGGTAGTCACGTCCATCTTTGGATCGTCGTCATTGTTCTCCCACAGCCGACGCGATGGTGGCGGCGCAGTGCGTCATGACCCTCTTGGGTTCGTCATCGGTGAGTGTAGTCTTTCAGTCGCGGTGGCGTGTTCAGAATGGTACGGAGATCCACCGTATTGCTTGCACCTATCTTGTACATGCAGCAATGACCTCCTTTCGTCATCTCTGCTCGCTGGTAGGGTCAAAGCTCCTTGGTTTGGGCAGACGGTCCTCTCTAATAGCAGTTGGGTGGTGTCGACGTGACAGAGTCCAGCGTTTTCTTCAAGGTGGCATCTGGTTAAATGTCATCATCGGTCCTGGTTGAGTCTTCAGGTGGTCCCGCCTCTCCTGTGCTTCCTCTCGCGGCATGCTAGAGGCGTCTAATTGGGCACTTCTGGTGCTTGTTAGTGTGTTTGTCTTGGTTTGTCATGCTCTCTTTGATCATCCTGTATGATGATTTCCTCAACACCATATATCGTTCAGCCAAGCGGCCGAAGTCCGTTTTGTGATAAAATGCTTCTATGAGATGCTTGTTACAAAGAAATAACTTAAATAATATTCATTTTGGGGGTGTTAGGTAATAATCTATTCTTTTGTACATTTACGCGTGTTTTCTATATGTATGTTGGAGCAAATTTTTGGAATCTGGTCTCCGGTGTGCCCAGTTTCTAAAACTTAGTAAAAATCATATTTTTATCTCAACTTCAGAAAAACAAAAATAATGCTCATAAGTTTTTTGATAAAACGATCCACCTCATCAAAATTTCATTAAAGCAACCGTCAATTGAACTTACAAGATTTTTGAACCAAAAGGAAGCTAAAAATATTACAAGCAGGAACCGCAAATTTCTTATAGCATACACCAGAAAGCAAGAGAGCAGAACAATGACTCTAGGAGGCTACTTTTGCACATTCAACTTTCACATTTAAATCCTGAGCACAATCGGGCTTCAACCATCGCATACTTCGCACGTATTGCAACATAATCCTAGGTGTTCAACCCTAGCATCAAACATATACTGGATTACCATATAATCGTGTATTGTTTCCTTTTTTTGACCTAGTCATCTCTTGTTTCGGAACAAGGGAAAAAGAGCCTAAAATATTTATTTTTTATTGAGAAATACGAAACATTAGAACCAAAAAAAGCATATGAGATCATATCAGTGTGCTAAAAATGATATTGTCAATTATTCAGAAGGTAGAAATACATTCACTCATTACAGACACAACAATGGGATGACATATGCTCCATTTATTTTATAGATTAGGATGCATATCTACAAACTCAAACAATTATTCAGAAGGTAGAAATACATTCACTCATTCAGAAGGCGTCGTCTCAACGGATTTCGATGATGCCCTATTTAACGTGAATGCAGCCATCTCTAAAGCATAACCCCAAAATGATAGCGGTAAATCGGTAATAGATATTATAGATCGTACCATATCTAGTAAAGTACGATTACGACGTTCGGACACACCGTTACGCTGTGGTGTTCCGGGTGGCGTGAGTTGTGAAACTATTCCGCATTGTTTCAAATGTAGGCCAAACTCGTAACTCAAATATTCTCCTCCACGATCAGATCGCAGAAACTTTATTTTTCTTGTTATGATGATTTTCCACTTCACTCTGAAATTCTTTGAACTTTTCAAATGTTTCAGACTTATGTTTCATTAAGTAGATATACCCATATCTGCTCAAATCATCTGTGAAGGTGAGAAAATAACGATACCTGCCGCGAGCCTCAATATTCATCGGACCACATACATCAGTATGTATGATTTCTAACAAATCTGTTGCCCGCTCCATAGGGAGAACGGCGTTTTAGTCATCTTTCCCATAAGGCATGGTTCGCAAATACCAAGTGGTTCATAATCAAGTGATTCCAAAAGTTCATCAGTATGGAGTTTCTTCATGCGCTTTATACCAATATGACCCAAACGGCAGTGCCACAAATAAGTTGGAGTGTCGGACACCGGGACGACGACCCTGGATGGCAGGCTGCGTGTCTCACTTTCCATTGAGTAGCATGGCAGTGTTTCTTGGTCATGCGGGTGGTGAGATGCATTCTGGCTGGTAGTCTTGGCGAAGCCGTCGCCCGTCAGTGGTGGCAAAGGCCTTATCCTGATCTACAGTTCTCGACCTGTTGTGGTAGTTCTGGTGGCCTGATTCCCCATTGGCGAGGTGCCGGGGAGGGTCTGAATGAAAGCTCCGAGCATCAATTCCTGTGGCTGTGATGCTTGCGGGTCTCATGTCCCTTTTGGGGGCATCGCCATGCCTCTTCTCCCCGTCAGTTCAGGATGAATACACTTGTCAGCCACGACAGACGCAGTGGTAGTGGTGCATTGCGTCGTGACCCTCGTGGGGGTGTCGCCGGTGAGTGCGACTTTCTTTCGGTTGCGGCTGCATGTTCAAAATGGTGTGGAGATCCAATAAACCCTACCTAGAACTCTGGTGACTCGCGATATCGTTTACACCTATCTTTTACACGCGACGACGTCCTCTCTTCGTCCTTCCTGCTTGCCGGCCGACATGGATGACACTCCTCTATTTAGAGCAAGAGGCTAGAGGGTCCTCTCCGGCGGTGGTTGGGTCGTGACAGTGCAACAAAGTCTAGTGGTTTCTCCTAGCATCCAAGGTGGTGCGTGGTTTCATGTTGGTGGCGGTCCTGGTTGGGTATCAAGGTGGTCCAGCCTCTCCCGTGCTTCTTCTCAGCAGAATGGTCGAGGCATCTAGTTGTGTACTTTCTGTGCTTGTTAGCATGTTTGGCTTGTTTCGCCGTGCTTTTCTTTGATAATCTTGTATGAGGATTTCCTCAACACCATGTATCGTTCGATTGCGTAGCTTCCTTTATAAAGCAGGTGAAATTATGTTTCGAGATGAAATGCTTTTGTCACCAGCTCAGTACGCAGAAACATTTCAAATAATAATCTTTTTTTTGGGGGGGGGGGGGGTCAGGTAATAATCGCTTGTTTTGTATATTTATGCACGTTTACCATATATGTTGTAGCGGCTTCCTGCAACCTGGTCCCCACTGTGCCCAATTTCTAAAACTTAGCAAAAAAAGTATAGTACTTAACATAAGACAAAAACATAACGCTCATATGTTTTTTAATACAACAAGCCACCTCATCAGTTTCCATTAAAGAAGCAGCCAATCGAACTTACAAGAGTTTTGAACCAAAAGGAAGCTAAAACAACTAAAGCAAGCTCGATAGGAAAGGGACCGTAACTTACTAATTACATGCACCAGGAAGCAGGATACCTCAACAACGACTCCAGGAAGCAACCTTTGCAAATTCAACATTCACATTCAATCCTGAGCACAACAGGGTTCCAACCATGGCATACTTCACATGTATTGCAAGAAAATCCTAGGTGTTCACCCCAGCATTAAGCATATAATTAATTGTCATATAATAATCTATTATTTCATAACAAGGGGAAATGAACCTAGAATTTTAATTTGTTATGATAAATAAGACACGTCAGATTCCAAAAGAAGCAAATGAGATCATATTAGTGTGACAAATATAATATTGTCAATTATTCAGAAGGTAGAAAAACATAAGTTGGCTCACAGACTTAGTCGCGATTCTGGTAGTGTTTATTAATAAAGCCAAGTCATGTAAGCCAATTGTTTTCTAGCTGTAGGATGACAGAAAGTCACCAACTCATGCGTGGGCTTCTAAAGACGTGGAGTGACTACTACACATGTTCCTCCAGAAATTGCTATATGATGTGTGCGATCGAGCATTTCAAACAATGAAATTGTCCCTTTTCAAAAGAAAAGAAAAAGTCTATGAAATTGTAGATTTGCCAATAGATTATTTGTCATGAAATCCAGCAGCATAAGATGACACAGTAGGTAGCGGACTGTGGCAACAAGCGGAAGAAATCAAGGCGCGTTGATCCATGCATGAATCCACATAATACACCTGCTATTTTGCAGCTGCCCCTGCTAGCATCACGTCAATCAGTTTTCTTTTTAGAAAGAGGAGGATAACCCCATCAACCAGATATTTACCTGGTCAAATTTCTCTCGCAGTTGTTGAGTAATTATAGGAAGAAAGCAAGGATCTTAATGCTTAGTGGACGTTCCTAGCTAACCAAAAGGAGAGCTATGAAGATGGAGCTTTTTTATTTTTTTGAAAAGGGGGAACAAGCTATGAAGATGGAGCTGAGCAGGAACTTTTCATATGATCTTAGTAAGAGTAGTTAGTTTCCACCTTGCTACGATTCAATCATGACCAGTTCATTGTAAATATAAATCTAAGAATCAGACCACACCTGCTTCTTTTTTGGAGTAAACAGAACTCATAAACTGATTAATTACTTGGAAGTGTTTGTTTGAGTTTCCATACACTAGTCATCAACCCTGTGCCTTCGCACGGGCAGTGATTTTGGAAAAACAACATTTTGTAAAACATCGCACAATTCTGTGGTAATGTAGTCATCGTCTCGTCCGCCCGATGCCACCGCGCACCTCCGGTACGAGCCGCCGCTCGCTGCCACTGCAGCAACCCGCAGTCCCGTGCGCCGCCGCACCGCGTCTCCGTGCCAGGGGCCACTGTGCCTCCACGCTCGTCGCGCCGAGCTGCAGCGGCCTCTGTGCCACCATGCAGGTCCTCAGCGACCTCCTCGCGTTCGTGACCGCAGTGCTTGTCGTGCGTCGCCGTCACCACGCGCTCTCCATTGCGCCGCAGCCGAGACCTCCATGTCCGCCACGGATGCCACCGCGCGCCACGGCCCCGAACTTGGTAGCTCTGATGCCAATTGATGGGTTCAAGCCCTAGCGCTCTCTCTCTCCCTCTCTCTCTCTCTCTCTCACGTAGCTCTCGCACTCTCTTGCTGCCCTCTCGCGGTGATTCAGGCACACGAACGCCCGCCGCACAAGAAGGAGAACAGGGAGACAGTGACACGGTGATTTCCTGCGCACGAACGCCCGCCGCACATACGGCACTTTCCTTCAACACGAATTGAATCCGCAGCAGTACAGGTGAAGGTATATATACGCACGCACACGCCCGCCGCACAGGTGAAGGTACAGGCTGGACGTATGACGAGGGTGCGGGATGGTTCAGGCGAAAGTTCGGCACCTCGACGCTGGTGGAGGTGATGTCTTGGTAGTCACGTCCATCTTTGGATCGTCGTCATTGTTCTCCCACAGCCGACGCGATGGTGGCGGCGCAGTGCGTCATGACCCTCTTGGGTTCGTCATCGGTGAGTGTAGTCTTTCAGTCGCGGTGGCGTGTTCAGAATGGTACGGAGATCCACCGTATTGCTTGCACCTATCTTGTACATGCAGCAATGACCTCCTTTCGTCATCTCTGCTCGCTGGTAGGGTCAAAGCTCCTTGGTTTGGGCAGACGGTCCTCTCTAATAGCAGTTGGGTGGTGTCGACGTGACAGAGTCCAGCGTTTTCTTCAAGGTGGCATCTGGTTAAATGTCATCATCGGTCCTGGTTGAGTCTTCAGGTGGTCCCGCCTCTCCTGTGCTTCCTCTCGCGGCATGCTAGAGGCGTCTAATTGGGCACTTCTGGTGCTTGTTAGTGTGTTTGTCTTGGTTTGTCATGCTCTCTTTGATCATCCTGTATGATGATTTCCTCAACACCATATATCGTTCAGCCAAGCGGCCGAAGTCCGTTTTGTGATAAAATGCTTCTATGAGATGCTTGTTACAAAGAAATAACTTAAATAATATTCATTTTGGGGGTGTTAGGTAATAATCTATTCTTTTGTACATTTACGCGTGTTTTCTATATGTATGTTGGAGCAAATTTTTGGAATCTGGTCTCCGGTGTGCCCAGTTTCTAAAACTTAGTAAAAATCATATTTTTATCTCAACTTCAGAAAAACAAAAATAATGCTCATAAGTTTTTTGATAAAACGATCCACCTCATCAAAATTTCATTAAAGCAACCGTCAATTGAACTTACAAGATTTTTGAACCAAAAGGAAGCTAAAAATATTACAAGCAGGAACCGCAAATTTCTTATAGCATACACCAGAAAGCAAGAGAGCAGAACAATGACTCTAGGAGGCTACTTTTGCACATTCAACTTTCACATTTAAATCCTGAGCACAATCGGGCTTCAACCATCGCATACTTCGCACGTATTGCAACATAATCCTAGGTGTTCAACCCTAGCATCAAACATATACTGGATTACCATATAATCGTGTATTGTTTCCTTTTTTTGACCTAGTCATCTCTTGTTTCGGAACAAGGGAAAAAGAGCCTAAAATATTTATTTTTTATTGAGAAATACGAAACATTAGAACCAAAAAAAGCATATGAGATCATATCAGTGTGCTAAAAATGATATTGTCAATTATTCAGAAGGTAGAAATACATTCACTCATTACAGACACAACAATGGGATGACATATGCTCCATTTATTTTATAGATTAGGATGCATATCTACAAACTCAAACAATTATTCAGAAGGTAGAAATACATTCACTCATTCAGAAGGCGTCGTCTCAACGGATTTCGATGATGCCCTATTTAACGTGAATGCAGCCATCTCTAAAGCATAACCCCAAAATGATAGCGGTAAATCGGTAATAGATATTATAGATCGTACCATATCTAGTAAAGTACGATTACGACGTTCGGACACACCGTTACGCTGTGGTGTTCCGGGTGGCGTGAGTTGTGAAACTATTCCGCATTGTTTCAAATGTAGGCCAAACTCGTAACTCAAATATTCTCCTCCACGATCAGATCGCAGAAACTTTATTTTTCTTGTTATGATGATTTTCCACTTCACTCTGAAATTCTTTGAACTTTTCAAATGTTTCAGACTTATGTTTCATTAAGTAGATATACCCATATCTGCTCAAATCATCTGTGAAGGTGAGAAAATAACGATACCTGCCGCGAGCCTCAATATTCATCGGACCACATACATCAGTATGTATGATTTCTAACAAATCTGTTGCCCGCTCCATAGGGAGAACGGCGTTTTAGTCATCTTTCCCATAAGGCATGGTTCGCAAATACCAAGTGGTTCATAATCAAGTGATTCCAAAAGTTCATCAGTATGGAGTTTCTTCATGCGCTTTATACCAATATGACCCAAACGGCAGTGCCACAAATAAGTTGGAGTGTCGGACACCGGGACGACGACCCTGGATGGCAGGCTGCGTGTCTCACTTTCCATTGAGTAGCATGGCAGTGTTTCTTGGTCATGCGGGTGGTGAGATGCATTCTGGCTGGTAGTCTTGGCGAAGCCGTCGCCCGTCAGTGGTGGCAAAGGCCTTATCCTGATCTACAGTTCTCGACCTGTTGTGGTAGTTCTGGTGGCCTGATTCCCCATTGGCGAGGTGCCGGGGAGGGTCTGAATGAAAGCTCCGAGCATCAATTCCTGTGGCTGTGATGCTTGCGGGTCTCATGTCCCTTTTGGGGGCATCGCCATGCCTCTTCTCCCCGTCAGTTCAGGATGAATACACTTGTCAGCCACGACAGACGCAGTGGTAGTGGTGCATTGCGTCGTGACCCTCGTGGGGGTGTCGCCGGTGAGTGCGACTTTCTTTCGGTTGCGGCTGCATGTTCAAAATGGTGTGGAGATCCAATAAACCCTACCTAGAACTCTGGTGACTCGCGATATCGTTTACACCTATCTTTTACACGCGACGACGTCCTCTCTTCGTCCTTCCTGCTTGCCGGCCGACATGGATGACACTCCTCTATTTAGAGCAAGAGGCTAGAGGGTCCTCTCCGGCGGTGGTTGGGTCGTGACAGTGCAACAAAGTCTAGTGGTTTCTCCTAGCATCCAAGGTGGTGCGTGGTTTCATGTTGGTGGCGGTCCTGGTTGGGTATCAAGGTGGTCCAGCCTCTCCCGTGCTTCTTCTCAGCAGAATGGTCGAGGCATCTAGTTGTGTACTTTCTGTGCTTGTTAGCATGTTTGGCTTGTTTCGCCGTGCTTTTCTTTGATAATCTTGTATGAGGATTTCCTCAACACCATGTATCGTTCGATTGCGTAGCTTCCTTTATAAAGCAGGTGAAATTATGTTTCGAGATGAAATGCTTTTGTCACCAGCTCAGTACGCAGAAACATTTCAAATAATAATCTTTTGGGGGGGGGGGGTCAGGTAATAATCGCTTGTTTTGTATATTTATGCACGTTTACCATATATGTTGTAGCGGCTTCCTGCAACCTGGTCCCCACTGTGCCCAATTTCTAAAACTTAGCAAAAAAAAGTATAGTACTTAACATAAGACAAAAACATAACGCTCATATGTTTTTTAATACAACAAGCCACCTCATCAGTTTCCATTAAAGAAGCAGCCAATCGAACTTACAAGAGTTTTGAACCAAAAGGAAGCTAAAACAACTAAAGCAAGCTCGATAGGAAAGGGACCGTAACTTACTAATTACATGCACCAGGAAGCAGGATACCTCAACAACGACTCCAGGAAGCAACCTTTGCAAATTCAACATTCACATTCAATCCTGAGCACAACAGGGTTCCAACCATGGCATACTTCACATGTATTGCAAGAAAATCCTAGGTGTTCACCCCAGCATTAAGCATATAATTAATTGTCATATAATAATCTATTATTTCATAACAAGGGGAAATGAACCTAGAATTTTAATTTGTTATGATAAATAAGACACGTCAGATTCCAAAAGAAGCAAATGAGATCATATTAGTGTGACAAATATAATATTGTCAATTATTCAGAAGGTAGAAAAACATTCACTGATTACAGACACACAATGGAATGACATATGCTCCATTTATTTTATAGATTAGGATGCATATCTAGGAACTCAACCATGTCCTTCACTTGTGCACTGGTCTTCGGGGTAATTAAAAAATGTCTGTCTTAGTAGTGGTTGTTCTCCCAGAACTGAGCCTGGAGATAGTCTATTGTGTTCTTTTCCACCTGAAATGCCTTGGCAAGAACATCATCTGATATTGGTGGGTCTGACCCAAACACTGCATTGGCAATTGTGATAGCCCCTGGGTTCTGGCTGCTTAGCGCGGCAATTGCAACAGCAGGCAGGTGGGGGTTGGGGTTGAATTGGAAGTGGATGAGCCCCACGGGGAAGACAAACACATCACCTTTGTTGAGCACCTTGGAGAAGAACTTGTTTTTGTTGGGGGCGGGCTGGTTGGATGTCACAAAGCCAACGTACAGTGTTCCCTCGAGCACCGTGAGGATCTCAGTGGCGCGAGGGTGCGTATGTGGTGGGTTTTGGCCCAAGGGAGCATAGTCGATGCGCGCAATTGATATGCCGAGGGTGTTCAGTCCAGCAATCTGCATGACGTTGATCAAAGTGACGTTGGATCCAACCTTGTTGGGCACCCTAGGCTTGTCGAGGTTGGCCGCCTTGAAGAAGTCATCTGCATTGACCTCCATCGGGTTCTTGCAAACAAACCCATTGACACGGACTGGGGGCAAAAGAGATGTACATGTAAGCTCAGATTTTACATTGTTTCGACTCGCATATAATTACCAGAAATAGATTTCAACATATGTATTTGGTGAAAACATGATGACAAAACGGATAGTACCTGGTGAATTCATGTCGGCAACACAAAAGTCCTGGAGTGGGCTAGGATCAGAAGCAGTGGCCTGCCATGAGACTAACGCAAGAAGTGCAGCAAGGAGGAGAAAGGAAGAGGAGGATGCCATTTCGTTTTAGTGTCTTTGGCTCTTCTGTTCTCTCGTCTTCCTATTTCTGTTTGTGGCGTGAGTGACGATGGTTTGAACATGCAGGGGATGCATGTGTTTATATAGGCGCAGAACTCGTGAGTAATAGACAAAGTCAAGTGCAACCGATCAACAGATTGAAATGGTCTCCGGCTGCTGATTAAACTATTTTGCATAACTTTACAGGTTCCCTTTAAGACACGTTTTCCCTTCAAAGAAGCAATGTGAAACTCTCTCCTGAGTCGCCACAATGCATGCAGGGCTGGTTCCAGGAAAAGTCACCACCCGTCGCCATTTAGGAAATTATTTTGAAGATAAGAAACAGCGACAAGATAAACAAATGAAATTCCACTACTTTAATTAGATACAGTATCACATACTTGGTCAGAATCTGAACTGGTGGTCTGGTGTGTATGCACAAAGTTAGTTAAAGAGCAGTTGAGAAAAGCCAAGTCATGTAAGGCCATCAAATATTGTCACGTACTCATGCGTGGGCTTGATTCATGGGTGCCTGCATGACTTCTTAAGAGATATAAATTGACTACTACTCCTGTTCTTTCCAGAAGTTGATATAGAATAATGTGTGCAATCGAGGTTTTCAAACTATAAAATTATATATTTGCCTGTAGATTTGTCATGAAACCCAGCAACATAAGACGACACGGCATATTGTGTGTGAAGAAGGAAGAAAGCGAGGCGCCTCGATCCACACATGAATCCACCTAATACATCTGCTATATGTAGCAGCCCCTGTACGTTATCATCACGTCAAATCTGGTATTTACTTGGTTAGATGTCTCTCGAAGTGGTTGAGTATTTTCAGGAGGAAGCAGCGGCATTAGTGGAGGAAGTGCCCAACCAAAAGGAGAGCTGCCACAGAGGCCATGATGATGGAGAGCAGGAAATTTTCATATGATCTTAGCAAGACTAGTTAACATCTTGCAAGGACTTTTATCAACCTGTTCTATCCAGAAGTTATTATAAAATATATGCAATCTATCTTTTCAAACTATGACCACTAATATAAACAAAATATATATTTTCCAACAGATTTGTCATGAAATCCAGCAACATAAGACAACGCGGTAGCTAGCGGATTGTGCCGACAAGGAAGACATCGACGTGCGTCGATCCATGCACGAATCCACCTAATACAATTGACATATGTAGCAGCCCTGTTATCATCACAGTAGTCAGATATGTATTTGCTTGGGCAAATTTCTCTTGCAGTAGTTGAGTATTTGCAGGAAGAGGTGACGACATTAATGGATCTGCCTAACCAAAAGGAGAGAGATGACGACCTTACTAAGAGTAGTTAGCATCCTCGTGCTAAAAATTTTATCATGACCAGTTCAGTGCATAAATCTAACAATCTCGGTTGGCTTCCTACCTAGGTTCATGACACCAAACCTCACCTGCCCCCTTTTGTTAGTGTAAACAGTGCATCCAGTTACTAGGCTGGGTGGCCACACATAAACTGATTAATTTGTCAGAGGTGCGCGTTGGTAGGTTTGTGAAGGAAAAGATCAAGATATTTCCATCAGACAAATAAAATGCTTCTATCACAAGCTTGTTACAAAGAGCCAACTCAGATAATAATCTGTTCTCGTATATTTATGCATACTGTCTATATATGTCGGACCTGGTTTCTGGAACCTGGTTTGGTGTGCCTAGTTTCTGAAATGTAGCAAAAATCATATTTCTAGTTCTAAATTTAAGAAGAAAAAATAACGATCATAAGTTTTTTTAGAGAATTTGCCTCCTCATCAATTTCCATTAAACAAACGGCTAATCAAATTTACAAGAGATTGGAACCAAAAAGAAGCTGAAACAAGACATGCAGGAAAATAGAGCTATCAGCAACCAAAAGAGCAGGTTCACAGCGGAGGAGCAATAAACTAAGTCTCACATGCACCAGAAAGGGAGTGACCACAAGAACAACTCTACTAAGAAACTTTTGCACATTCAAGTTTTCACACTACAATCCTGAGCACAACCGGGTTCCAACCATGGCCTCAAGCATACTCCTCCTGAATCACCAGATTGATCTTTAACACCCATTCTTCAACCCTTCCCCCATCTCGTGTTTCTGCAAAATGCTCCAACTATTAGGCTCTAGAATACGATAACATGATCATCTAGGATTTTTTTTATTAAAGCAAGCCGAGTTCCTAGTTTCCATATTGTCCAATGAATTGTTGTCTCCCCCACAGATAACCAATTTCCACAAAGACACGGGAAAATAGTTATTCCACACACTAGACAATGGCGCCGGCAATAACAACGGCGACGACATGATCAATGGGGACGATGATGACCCTAACGACGGAGAATATGATTTGGAGGATGAGGAGGAAGGAAGCCTTGGCCCCGATGAGTATGACGCTTTCGAGCTACCCCTTGAGGTCCCCAGCTCAAAACTATGTGCAAGCGATTGGCTAGTACGACCAAAAGCATCAAAAAGAAGTCCCAACATCTCAAGACCGAAGAAGATGAGCTAAACGACATATGGAACGAGCTCCTTAGGGCCGAGCAGGCCCGAGAACAAGCTCGAATAGACTGGTGCTAACAGATCTTACCCCATGGCAACTTGCTAGACTAGATGGATGCGGAGACCGAGGACAGCGCGCTTTCAAAACGTAACTGGGTTGAAAGCCTCGACCGTCCTCCCTAGTGCAGAGATCGACAGATAGGCACTGAAAAATATGCCTTCGAGGCGCATGGAGCCCGAGGTGGAGTCAATCCACCACGGACCACCACGAGATACAAACCCAAGGGGAAGTGGCCCTTAAGCTCCGAAACCCCACATCGACCAATCTACAAGTCTCGGCAATGCCCACCTGCTAGACAGACAGGATATTTTGCATAGCTAGCAAAGAATGGCGATGTGCGCGACTACACTTGCGACTGCACAACAACGATGTCGGACGTACGCCACACGACTGCAAGTGTCTGAGGAGCTACACACCCTCGATGCTTTACAGATGAGTTCATGCAACACCAGTTCCCTGCTAATCCCATAATAGGAAGGGTGATGTAGCACAACAGTAAAAAGTATTTTCCTCAGTTAAGAACCAAGGTTTATCGAACCAGTAGGAGTCCACAAGCTAGCAAGATAAGCAGCACCTGCACACAAACAAAATAAATGCTTGCCCCCAACTTGGCAAGGGGGTTGTTAATCCCCTCATCTTGCTAGTTACAAAGTTAAAAGCAAATAGTGATAGACAATGATATGTCAAATGGCAAAATAGTAAAGAGAGCAATAGAGCAACACAAATAATAATAGAGAATGGACCCGGGTGCCATAGGTTCACTAGTGACTTCTCTCTCAAAAGCAGGTAATGGCATAGTAAACAAATTATTGTTAGGCAATTGACAAATAAATATCATTCATGGCATAATCTTGTATAGGCATCATGTGCATGACAATTAGACCATAATCCATCTGCATCTACTACTATTACCCCACCCCAAGACCGCTATCCAGCATGCATGTCACAGTGTTAAGTTGGCAAGAAATAGAGTAACGCAATAAGCAAGATGACCTTATGTAGCTCAACAGAAAGAAACGTAGCAATAAGATCAATCCCCGTTGTTTTATCCTTAGTAGCAACAACACATCATGTGCCTTTGCCCCCTTTTTGTCACTGGGCAAGATCACCGTGAGGTTGAACCTACTACTATGCACCACTCCCTCTGAAGAATTACCCATCTATCTCGGCCAGGGAAGACAAATAACTCAAAAAGTACACATAGTTACTTAATCATACAACAAAGAAACTCCAATTCTATTCAATGAACAATCTGGTCATAAATCCACAAATCATCGGATCACAACAAAGACACCATAAGAATTACATCGGATTGATCTTAGAGGAGATCATTGTATTGAAGATCCAAGAGAGATAGAGAGAGAGAAGAAGTCATCCAGCTGCTACTATGGAACCGTAGATCCTGAAGTAACTACTCAGACATCAACATGGAGGCAGCAAGGTTTATGCAGATGGCTACCCCAACGGTTTCCCCCTCCGATAGAGCTCCAAAACAGGGCTCCAGATGGGATCGGTTCGGAACAGAGACTTGCGGCGGCGATAAAATTCTCTTGTTTGTCTCTCTGAGGGTGTCAGGAATATTGGGAATTTATAGGACAAGAATTATGTCATACGGAGCTGCAGGGGCCCCACAAGCCTGGGTGGTGGACCAGGGGTTAGGCTGCACCCCCGGGCTTGTGGGCCCCTTGTCCATCTTCTAGTCAATTAGGTTGTCCACGCGTCATAACCAATGGCAGACATGACTAGGAAGAGAAATCCTCCTCCCTCCTCCCACGAGGTGACCGGGGGGACCCTCAATCCCACTGGCCCTCACCGCCGCTTGACGGTGCGGTCAGGCAAAGCCCAACCATCTCCGCCAGTGGTGGGGCCTCTGGCTCTTCTTGCCCATGCGGGGCTGGTGAGGGCCGGTGACCTGAGCCAGAACATGGCGGGGGCCGTGTGCCACGGTAATATAGTGGGTGGACGCTGTGCTCCAGCACCCTGCTGCCCAGTTGCCTGGCAGCTTGGTGGATGGGCGCGCCTGGGCGCTTGTGACGATGGTGATCTAGGCTTCTAGATCTAGATCCGGACGACATGGGTTACGGGCAGCTGCCCCCGTCGTGGCCTCTGCTGGTGGTGGTGGAGGCGTAGCAGCAATAGAACAAAGGGCGGGCTGGTTAGCTTCGGTTGCTCCGACGGCGGACAACAGCGAGCTCGAAGGTGGGATCCCCGGTGAGCAGTTTTGGTCGATGCCGGCGTTTCACGGGGTTGTCCTCGCCGGTGGTCGGGTGTCGTTGGTGGTCTCGCGCGTTGAGCTATGTCGTCCGCCGAGGTGGGGCAGCACATGGGGTGCTCGGTGGGGAGGTTTGTGAGAGGGATGGCGGTGCAAGGGTGTGCTGGTCGTGGATGCGTACGTCCTCTCCCCTTCGCCCCCCTTTCCATGCCTGTGCGCGCTGCCATAGCTCCAGCGGTGTTCTAGGCGGGACATATGCTTCGGCCCCGTAGGTTGGGGGCTGCCTTTTGTACCAAAGCCGAAAACTTTGGCTGGTCTTGGAGGGGTTTGAATGCAGGGCGGCAGCCCTGGCGGCAGGAGGCGCGACATTCGTAGGCGGAGTGTGCGTCTCAGGTGCGAGCGGGCAGCCATGGCCACGTGGGTGGCTTGGTTGCGGGTGTTTAGCGGAGCTAGGGTGCGGCGGAGGTGTGAACGCTGGGTGCATCACTTGCCCAATCCGTGTACTGGCCGATGGTGGCAGCATCTATTGACGTCGTATCCTTTCCTGTAGGCTTCGTCGCGGCGTTCTGGCTCCTTTCGTCATGCTCCGGATGAAAAGTTGATCTACATGATCGGGCGGTGGCGGCTATCAGTGGTCGTACCCTTCTGGGAGACACCATTTTGGAGTCCTGGCTTCATCGTTGTCGGTCACACCTCTTCATTGTGGTTCATGGTGGAGGTCTCCATCGGCTCCAAACGGTCTTTTTCGCATATGTGTGGTTAGTTTGGTAGTCGGTGGGGTGGTGTGTTAGTGCATGACACCTTTGTATCTTGTCTTGCGTGTGTGTTGTGTGCGGTGGTGGCGTGTGTTTATATCGGTCTACACGGTTGTAATGAGGTGATGGTTGCTTTATATAATATAAAGCGGGGAACCCCTTTTTCGTCATAACCGATGGCAGACATTATAGTGCCGCAGATGTATTGCACACAAGCACTATATATGAGGAATTTCCCAACGTGTTCAACCAAACCAGCAAACTTACATTAAATTACTAGATAATTGTCTATTGTATCGGAGAAGGGGGGAAAGAACCCTGAATTTTCGTTCGTTATGGGAAATATGACACATAATAACCAAAATAGCATACGGCATCATATCAGAGTGATGAAAAAAGATATTGTTGATTATTCATAACATTGAAATACATTCATGGCTTACAGACACACAGCGGCATGACATATTCTCCATTTATTTTATAGATATAAGGATGCTCGAGATATTCAGTCAAATCCTTGATTTATGCACTAATCCTCTGTGTAATCAACAAATGTCTGACTTAGTTGTGGTTGTTCTCCCAAAATTGAGCCTGGAGATAGTCTATTGTATTCTTTTCCACCTGAAATGCCTTGGCAAGAACATCATATGATATTGGTGGGTCCGACCCAAACACTGCATTGGCAATTGTGATAGCCCCAGGGTTCTGGCTGCTGAGCGCGGCAATTGCAATAGCGGGCTGGTGGGGGTTGGGGTTGAATTGGAAGTGGATGAGCCCCACGGGGAAGACAAACACATCACCTTTGTTGAGCATCTTGGAAAGGAACTTGTTTCTGTTGGGGGCGGGCTGGTTGGATGTGACAAAGCCAACATATAGTGTCCCCTCGAGCACCGTGAGGATCTCAGTGGCGCGAGGGTGCGTATGTGGTGGGTTCTGACCCAAGGGAGCATAGTCGATGCGCGCAATTGAGATGCCGAGGGTGTTGAGTCCAGCAATCTGCATGACGTTGATCAAAGTGACGTTGGATCCAACCTTGTTGGTCACCCTAGGCTTGTCGAGGTTGGCTGCCTTGAAGAAGTCGTCTGCGTTAACTTCCATCGGGTTCTTGCAAACAAACCCATTGACACGCACTGGGTGCAGAGAGGAGATGTAACATTTAAGGTTAGATCTTACAAAGTCGTTTTCTTGGATATAATTTTCAGAATCTGATTGCAACATACGTATCTAGTGATAACATGACAGGAAACCATGAAGTGCGTAGTACCTGGTGAATGCAGGTCGGCGACGCAAAAGTCCTGGAGTGGGCTAGGATCAGAGGCAGTGGCCTGCCATGAGACCAGTGCAAGAAGAGCAGCAAAGAGAAGGATGGAAGAGGATGATGCCATTTGAGTTTAGTTTCTTGGGCTCTTCTTTTCTCTTGTGTTCCTCTTTGTGTTTGTTGCCTGAGTGATGCTTTGAGCATGCAGGGGTTGTATGTGTTTATATAGGCGCAGTGAGGCGTGTGCGAACTCGGGAGCAATAGACATAGTCAGGTGGAACCGACCAACAGATTGAAATGGTCTCGGGCTGCTGATTAAACTATTTTGCATAAATGTTTTCCCTTCAAATGAAGCAATGCAGCGTATACAGATAGATAAAGGAACTCTATGTGATGTACGACTGAGTAGTAACGATGATTGTTTCTCCATTTAACCCGAGTCTCAACAATGCATGCAGGGCTAATTCCAGGGAAATTCACCACCCGTCGCCATTATTAATGAAGGAAAATATTTATAAACAAGAAATATCCGGCAAGAGAAACAAATGAATTCCACAAGTTTAATTATATATCTAAATATCCTGTGTTTCTATCATACTATCATATACCTGGTCATAGTCTGAACTGGTTCCCGCGAAATCAGTCAAAGAGAGCAGTTGAGAAAAGCCAAGTTATACAAGGCAAACAATTATTTTCTAGCTTGATGCCGACATAGACAAAGTTACCTACTCTTACGTGAGCCTGATACATATAGAGTGACTACTACTCCTGTCCGCTCCACAAGTTGATATAGTATTATGTGTGCTATCTAGCTTTTGGAACTACGAAATTATATATTTGCCAATAGATTTGTCATGAAATTCCAGCAACATAAGACGACAGAGTAGTAAACGGATTCGTAGCAGCCCCTGTTTGTTATCATCATGTCAATCCGATATTTACTTGGTCAGATGTCTCTCGAAGTGGTTGAGTACTTACAGGAAGAAGCAACGACATTAATGGACGAAGTACCAAACCAAAAGGAGAGATGATACAAATGCCATGACGATGGAGAGCAGGAAGTTTCCATACGATCTAAGCAAGACTAGTTAACATCTTCTAGCGAAGAGTTTTATCATGCATGACCAGTTCAGTGTATAAACCTAGCCTTCCTGACTAGCTTCATGGCACCAGACCTCACCTGCTTCTTTTGCTAGAGTAAATAGTGCATCGAATGACTAGACTAGGCCAAGCGGCCACTCATAAACAGATTAATTTATTGGAGGTGTCTGTTGGCAGATTTAGTATAGAAAAAAAAGTTTCCAGATGATTTAATTGCTTCTATCACAAGCTTATTACAAAGAAACAACTCAAATATTAATTGTTTTTTTGGGACTCAGATATCTACAATAGTTTTTCTGGAGAATGATCAATCAAACTTACAAGACTTTGAACCCAAAGGAAGCTAAAACAGAACAATGAGGAAAAATAGAACTAATGACAACCACAACAACAAGTTTCATAGCAAAGGAAGCGTAGACTACTTCTTAGATGCACCAGAAAGACAGACCACAAGAACGACTCCTGGAAGCAACTTTTGCACATTCAACTTGAACATTGCAACCTCTAAGCACATTAACATATAATCATCTATTGGCTTTTGATTAAAGTTTTGCACAAACTTCTCAAGTTTCCTTTTAATATGCCTAAGCGCTATTGCATCATCTGGTGTATGTCTGAGTAGTAATTACGATTATTTATCCATCTCACCCAAGTCGGCACAATGCATGGAGGGTTGGTTCCACGAAAAGTCACGACCCATCACCATAGTTTATTAGATATCACATACTTGGTCATGGTGAGAACTGGTGCGCACAAGGTCAAGGAGGAGTTGAGAAAAGACAAGTGATGCAAAGCAATCGTTTTCTACCTAGACAATGTCATCTGCTTAGATTTATCCACTCTCCCTTCTTTTAAGTTGCTTCAGAATGCGTGCAACCAATTTTTTCAAGCTGTGGCCACTGACATAATCGAACTATATATTTGTCACCGGATTTGTCATGAACAAAACTGTGCACAAGATATGGCATGGGATAAAAAGGACATACACGTACTTATACGTTTATAGATATGTGTTAGCAGCTTAACATACATATGATTAGAAAGCACGGTTGGAGATATAATGGAATATCTTACCATCCTCCAGGAAAAATAAACAGAGAAACTAGGCAATATGAGTCACCTAGTGATATAAAAAAATTAAGGTTGCAGGTTGACGCAGTAGTTAAAGGATTGTGTCAATGAGGACGAAGACACGCACGCATAAACAATGATGGTAGAGAGCAGAAACAATTCACGTGATCTTAGTAAGAGTAGTTAACATCGTCTTGCTAAGAGAAGTTAGGTGGTCTCGGCGCGAGAAAGTCCAATGTTTCTTCCAGGTGGTGTGTGGTTGAATGTCGTCGTCGGTCCTGCTTGAGTCTTCAGGTGGTCCACCCTCTCTTGTGCTTCCTCTTAGCGTGTTTGGCTTGGTTTGCCATGCTTTCTTTAATCATCTTGTATGATGATTTGCTCAACACCATGTATTGTTCAGCCAAGCGGCCGAAGTCCGTTTTGTGATAAAATTCTTCTATGACAGGCTTGTTACAAAGAAACAACTCATATAATATTCATTTTTGGGCGGTTTAGGTAATAATCGTTTCTTTTGTGTATTTATGCATGTTTTTTGTATGTATGCTGGACCTAATTTTTGGAACCTGGTCTCCGGTGTGCCCAGTTTCTAACACTTAGTAAAGATCATATTTTTAGTTCTCAACTTAAGAAAAAGAAAAATAATACACATAAGTATTTTGATAAAACGGGACACCTCATCAAATTTCAATTAAAGCAACTGTCAATTGAACTTACAAGAGTTTGAACCAAAAGGAAGCTAAAATATTACATGCGGGAACCGTAAATTTCTTATTGCATGCACCAGAAAGCGAGAGAGCAGAACAACGATTCCAGGCTGCAACCTTTGCACATTCAACTTTCACATTTAAATCCTGAGAACAATCGGGCTCCAACCATTGCATACTTCTCATGTATTATAAGATAATCCTAGGTGTTCAACCCTAGGATCAAACATATACTGGATTACCAGATAATCATGTATTCTTTCTTTTTTACGTAACCATCTATTATTTCGGAACAAGGGGAAAAGAACCCAAAATATTTATGAGAAATACGACACATTAGAACCAAAAAAAAAAATATGAGATCATATCCGTGTGATAAACAACGATATTGTCAATTATTCTGAAGGTAGAAGTACATTCACTCATTACAGACACGGAATGGAATGGCATATGCTCCATTTATTTTATAGATTAGGATACATATCTAGAAACTCAAACATGTCCTTAATTTGCGCACTGATCTTCTGTGTAATCAGCCAACCTTTCACTTAGTTGTGGTTGTTCTCCCAGAACTGAGCCTGGAGCCAGTCTATTGTATTCTTTTCCACCTGAAACGCCTTGGCAAGAACATCATCGGATATTGGTGGGTCTGACCCAAACACTGCATTGGCAATTGTGATAGCCCCTGGGTTCTGGCTGCTGAGCGCGGCAATTGCAACGGCGGGCTGATGGGGGTTGGGGTTGAATTGGAAGTGGATGAGCCCCACGGGGAAGACAAACACATCACCTTTGTTGAGCACCTTCGAGAAGAACTTGTTTCTGGCTGGGGCGGGCAGGTTGGATGTGACAAAGCCAACGTATAGTGTCCCCTCGAGCACTGTGAGGATCTCAGTGGCGCGGGGGTGCGTATGTGGTGGGTTCTGGCCCAAGGGAGCATAGTCGATGCGCGCGATTGAGATGCCGAGGGTGTTGAGTCCGGCAATCTGCATGACATTGATCAAGGTGACGTTGGAGCCAACCTTGTTGGTCACCCTAGGCTTGTCGAGGGCGGCTGCCTTGAAGAAGTCATCAGCATTGACCTCCATCGGGTTCTTGCAAACAAATCCATTGACACGCACTGGGTGCATAGAAGAGATGTAGAGGGTAAGCTTAGGTATTACTAGAAAGCCGTTTTAACATGCATATAATTTTCAGAAATTTATTTCAACATATGTATTTGGTGGTAGCAGGACGGGAAAGCAGGAAGTTAAGTAGTACCTGGTGAATGCATGTCGGCGACACAAAAGTCCTGGAGCGGGCCAGGGTCGGAGGCAATGGCCTGCCATGAGACCAAGGCAAGAAGAGCGGCAAGGAGAAGGAAGGAAGGGGAGGATGCCGTTTGATTTGAGCTTCTTTCGCTCTTCTTTTCTCTTGTTTTCCTGTGTGTGAGTGATGGTTTGAGTATGCAGGGGAAGCATGTGTTTATATAGGCGCAACAAGCAGTATGAACCTGTGGGCAATGGACATAGTCAAGTGGAAAGGAGCAACCCATAGAAATGGTCTCTGGCTGGTGACTACTAGGTTATTTCGCATAAACTTTTGAGACGTGGTCAGCCATGCTCAAATCTTTGATATATTACCATCAAGTTCCCTTTTAGTGTGCCTTAGGGACACATTTCCCCTTTAATAATTTATAAATAAAGATGCAAATTAAGCTACTCCATCTGATGTACGGCTGAGGATTAGATATGAGTAACAGTCTGGATTGTGTCAACTATGCCTGGTCAAATATGAAATCGTGGCACGTCAATCCATGCATGAGTGCACCTAATACAACTATTATATGTAGCAGCCCCTGTTATGAAAGTCAATCAGATATACATCATGCCTGGTCAAATTTCTCTCCAAGAGGTTGAGTACTTGCGGCAAGAAGCGACGACGACGACACGGCGATGGAGAGCAGGAACTTTTCATCTGATCTTAACAAGAGTGGTTAACATCTTGCAAAGTGCTTTCATCATGCATGACCAGTTCAGTGCATAAATCTAACAATCTAGTCCTGGCTAAGGAAGGTTCATGACCAGTTTTGTCATGGATGATCAGGTCCATGCATCTTACAACAACACACATGGCAGCCTTCTCTGGTTTACTCCAACAGGAAGGAGAACCGGAAGCTACCTACAGCGACGAGGAGGAGCGCGCGCGCTGCTGGCGGGTGTAGTCCCAGATGGCGATGGCGGCGCTGACATGTACGTTGAGTGACCGGACGACGCCAAGCTGCGGGATCTCGACGCAAACATCCACCGCCTCCTGGATGATGTCCACCGGGATGCCCTCCTTCTCCCTGCCCAGCACCACCACCGTCTTGGCCGGGAACACAAACTCGTCTAGCGCCACGCTGTTGGCTGTCTGCTCCAGACCCACCACCGTGTACCCCTCCGCCCGCTTCCTCTGTAAAAACGCCCTCACGCTCTCCACCGGCACCTCCACCATCGGCACCCACTTCTCCGCAGTCACGCTGATCAGCCGGAACTGCTTGTCCTGGACCACCCCCATGTCCCCCACCGCCAGCCCGCCCGCCCTGAATATCTCGCACGTCCGGGTCAGCCCCGCCAGGTTCGGGATCCGCTCCACCAGCGACGCCACCACGATCAGATCCTGCCGGCTCTGCCTCACAGTCTCCGCCGCCTCCTTCCTTGATTCCACCGCAAGGTTGAACGTGTCGTCGTCTTCCTCCATCTCGAAGAGCAGTCGTGAGATGTCATTGTTGCCCATGACCGCGCTGTTGCTGCTCGCTGCTTGCTCCGAGTCCCGGTGGGGTATGATCTTCTTCTGGAAATCTTGACTGGCTACTATCTTCTCTTCGGTGCCCTCCTCGTGTTTTCTCACCGCCAGACCCTCGTTCTTGATTGTTGCTGAATCCTTTATCATAGAATGCCTCAGCTCCTCCCTCACGTCCTGATGGTACATACAGCGAAATAATTAGGGGGATGCAGTTTCAAGCAACACAAGAAGATACCTCAAGTTCAAAGTGCTTACATTCAAAAAGTTATTTACTCGCTCCAACACCGACACTGGAACACATTCAAAGCCAGACGACTGCATAAAAAAACAGCATATTCAGAATTATAACAGAAATGCCGAAAGGTTCAGTGCTGTATAAAAAAACATAATAACGTCCCTAGAATCCTCCATGTTACTCATTTCCTGACAAAATGAACAGTGGCCTTAAATTTCTTGGGGACAGAGAATACACGAACCTCAATGCGGGCCGTAAATATTCCCAGTGGAGTCCCAGATATATCAGGATCAAAAACATCAAGGAAACCTTCGATTGAAACTCTTAGCCTGAAATCAAAACATATGAATGATAAAGACATTCAAGATGAAAATTATATTAACACCTTGAGGATCTTTTCTAGATTCAGAAAAGGAAAACAAGTAGGGTATATGAGTTGACAGTACAGGTACGGGAGGAAAGTTCCTCATTAAAACTCCTGATGGTAGTATATTGAGAGAAGTTTTAATAGGGTGATGCCCAGTATATAGCCTAGCTAATAAACAAAAGAAAACAGAGTATGTGGATGTACCTTGCGCAGTCGGTATTCTCTGCCAGATACTTTTTCAAATCTTGAAAGCACCTCCTCTCGATGGATGGATTTTCTGAGCTTTCTAGTTGCAAAATATGCCACAACTTGGAAAAAACAGTGTGGACAAGTAGCTGTGGTACAATATAGATCTTCAGTCGACTAGTACAAATATAACGCTTGAGAAAAATGTAGCCCCGCATAATTTTTAAGTACATAGTTTTACCTGAGTGAAACTACGTAGACTGTGATGATGGGATGTCAAAAATGAAATTATTGGAGGAAGCAGTTGATTAAGATGGTTTCTCTGGACAACCAGCTCCCCTGAATGGAGGATTACGTTTGCTGCTATAAAAACATATGAAGATAGTGCCTGCAAAGAGGAGATGCATAAATATACAGACCAAAATGGAAAGACATCTCACTAAATGTTCACCTGTTGTCGCATTCCGTGGTCATTAAAAATAGGAACAAGCTGTGCTTCAGCCTGCAAATAATAATCATCAGAAAGGTCAATAGTTACAGACAAGGAGATTGTACTGACATCTAAAGAAGTGTGTAATGGTCGCACAGGTCAACAAGCATTGACATGAAGGAGCTCTCACCAGTGTTGGAAATTTTAAGTAAATAAGTATAGCAAACGTCTCCAAATACTGCCGGACAGCAGGTAGGTTATTTCTCTGCACAGACAAAAGTGTGTCATTTGACCTTGCAATGCAGTAAAATAGCAATTATGCATGGAAAATAAATTGATCTCTAAATGTTCTAGATCCTTAAGAATTTAAACTCGAGACAGGTTTGATTATATACAATTGCATAAAATGGAAATTATGCATGGAAAATAAATTGATCTCTAAATGTTATAGATCTCCAAGTTGATATCTAAATGTGCTAAATCCTTCAGAATTTAAACTCTGAAGAGAAAACTAAGACTATTCGACCTGTTTGAAGGGACCTACAGAAAGTCTAGATATATATATTATATACGATTGCATAAAGCAAAAGTGCAAAGCACATAAGATTAAGAATATCCTTACGTAAAGACAGGTGTGAACAGTAGATGTCACTTCCTCAACTATGTCTTCCTCTACATAGTGTGACAAAACACATATCATCTGCCACACACGAACTTTGCGCCTATGTACCTGATAAGATGGATGTTTCAGAAATATGGCACAAAACAGCAAGGTTTTCGATACAAAGAAACATGCTTACACTGCTGTATTTCTTGTAAAGTTCTTTCGAGAGATCATTGTCATTCACCTGTAGAAACAGAGCAAATACAAAGCATCAGAAATCACTCATTTAAGTAGGACTTCAGAAGTAAGTATGATCGGCAAGTTTGTAACATCAGACAAGTTTCAGAATCTGGTTGTATGTTGTACAGTTGCTAAAGTGGTATTTGACACATCAAAATTCATTGGAAATATGTACAAAGGCATCCAATGACTTTGACACGGTATAACCATACTGGTTGTCGAGTAAGAAACAATGACAGCATACAGAAAACTTGAGACAGCATTGCATACGATGGCTAATCCTGGCCCATAGATAGAACTTAAGTCTGAAAACGGTACCGCTGAATCCAGAAGTTTCAGCAGAAATAGTTTGCCACATTGAAGAGCTTCTTCTGCCTCCAATTTGCTCTTTTCTTTGATTTGCTTCCATAGCTGATGAGATAGAGCAGCAACTGAAACACGGGCATACAATTCTGTATTAATGAACACCTGCAATAACATTGGCAACGCATTTAAACTGTAAGTTAACTGCTAGGTTGGCGATTTAAAAGAAAGGAAAAGGTTCAAATTATTTCACGCCATTAGTACTATAACAGTTAAAAAATGAACAACAGTTGAGAAAAGCACAGTAATTATACTGATTAACTTATGAAGGTAATATATGTCTTGTACCCCAGGTTTCAAGGTTTACCTCTGTGAATTCACGGTCTGGACTTTGCGCTAGCATGGAAACTTCAAATCTTGCCTCGTGATTTTCGGACAGTTCAGCTTCAAAATCTTCATCGAATGCCACTATTTTAAGTTGTAAAGAAAGTTAGAATATACAACAGCATATCACCAGGCCTTATTACAAAGGCACGAGCGGGAAGAAGAAGACGAACTTAAAAAAAACTATTAGAAAATATATTGTATAACATACCAGATCCATATAATGCTAATAGCTTAAGTTCCTCCATGTAAAATCTAAGAGTTTTGGGGTACATCAACCATAGACCACTCAAGTGCAAAGCTGCCAGGCGAATAGTTCGAGGACTCTTTGAGCCTTCATTAAGAAGAGTCTCGACAAACTGGAAACCAAAAAAAGAGTTACAGTGGTACATCACGCCTTATGAGTTATAACATGCAAAAAAGTAGTACTAAAAAGAACAACTTAATTATCCATTGACAAATTACATAAAGATGTAATGTAATCTTTGTTACAGAACAGAACAAGGCCAAGCTGGGGAACAGGTGAAATTGAGGTGATGAAATTTGTTGACCACCACTTCTGTTACAAAGCATTCTGGTGTTCTCCTGATTCCCTCTAGCACAGGCCAGGCTTTGCAGTCGTTAGGTTTCATTTAGCCATTCATAAAATATATAACAAGAATCATATGAGGAGAAGGCTTTCCAGTGAAAAATAACTAAAAGCATGCCTAAGTATTATACACAGGTCACGCATAACAAAACAGTGCTACTTTAGCAGAACAGGCAACGAAAAGACACACAGCAACAGCAGCAGCAAGTAGGCATTTATTTCTGCTAGCCCTTCATTCAATTAAAGAACAAGAATGTACTATCAGGGCCTCGTCTACAGTTTTCAGCAGGGGGAACAAGAACAAGAAGAATGTGTTAAGTAAAAAGACAGTGACGTAATGCAGAGTGTATGTCAGAACTGACCCATTTCAAAGGGCCTGGCCCTTTTTCATTTGTCTGGTGCATTTCCAAATTGGGAAAGATTGATGGGTGCAATATTGCGGACAGTAGTGCAGCAATTGGTGCGACCCTGCGTTTATTGCAGCTAAGGTGCAAGACCCAGGAAGACTTTACCAATTGCATCATCATCTGCAGCAAATAAACATGGGGTATCAATTCCATAAAAACAAGCAGAAGTTGCAGAAAGAAAACTTGCCCCATACATCCAAAATTATATGGCGTTTCATATATTTTAAAACTCAGGCTGTCAAACAGTCCAACTTCCTAACTTTGACTGTTGATATGTTGAAAACTATTAAGATTTTTCATGCAAATAGTACTCCCTCCGTTTCTTTTTAGTCTGCATATAAGGTTTGGTCAAAGTCAAGCTTGGTAAAGTTTGACTAATTTTATATTAAAAAATATCAACATTCACAATACGAAATTAATATTTTCAGATGCACCATGAAATGTATTTTCATATTATATAGTTTTAGTATTGTAGATGTTCATATTTTTAATATAAATTTGGTCAAACTTTGTGTAGTTTGACTTTGACCAAAACTTATATGCGGAGTAAAAAGAAACAGAGGGAGTACCACTGGGTGTGACGCATAAAGAAAACCCAAAAAAGAAAAAACATGTGGATACCCTCTAGTGTAAGCAGCAAGGGTTTCGATATTAAATAGCTATAGTTGCACACAAAAAAGAAAAGGCACCATGAATAGTACCTCATAACTGATGCCCAGAGAGGATAAATTTTGGTGGCTCCTATTTAAGTGTATAAGCCCCAAAACAGACCTCACGCATCTAAGGATGGATACAACAGAATTCTCGCCAGCATTTTCAAGACTGCAAAGATTAAAAATAAATAAGTGAGATAGAAGTGAAAAGATACATAAATAAGTACCTCAGAAAATAAGTTGAAGTATTTACAGAAAACAAGATAAAAAGAACCAAAGCAAAATATAACCATGTTCAGACTTTAAACATAACACCGGTATCTATTAGAGAAAGGCAAATTGAATGCTATTATGCACTCCTTTAGATAACTTGGGTACTGAATAAGTAAAGAAATGCTACAAATACTCACGAAATTAGACTCGGGAAACAAGTACTGAAAATGTTGCAACTATCAAGCATGCTATAGGTAAAGAAGTAGTGAGTATGGTTTTGAACATTTCCACAGGCAATACTCCCACGATTTGTTTACCAAGTATACATAAAGAATAAAGAAGTTGCAAGGGAATGTTATACTCGCCTTTCAGTGATATCAAGAAAGATTGACTGGAGGGTTGAATCTGAATAAAAGGAGCCTAATGTCTTCATCTGAGATTCATTCTCATCACAGCAGCCAGAAATTGATAAAAGGGAGTCTACACAAAGCCACTAAATCAAAATCAATAATTAGGAGTTGTTTGACTAATGTACTTTCTACAGAACTGAGCCATGGACATTACAAAGGGAAGCAAGAGTTATTCTCACCTTCCAACACATTAAAACAGCTCGTCTGCTTCGTGTTAGGACTCCATTTGTAAGGAGATTGTTTATATTACCAAGAAAAGTGGTCGCCAGAAGATCCAATGATAATATGATGGTTTGGTTTGTTTGCTTTGCTTCCACAAAATCCAGAAACTGAGAAAAGGGAGCAGTACATAGAGCTGCTAGAACATAAGCTAGAGCTTCATAAGCTGCCAAGTGAAGTTCAGCTCCAATCTTGTCAAGGAGAAAAGCATTAATCAGGCATAAAAACTTACATAGAGAAACTGCAAGACACTGAGGAATAAATATTCAGCCAAACATTAAAAAAGCAACCAACCTCAGTGGCATAAGTACAATGCTGGATCACTTCCCAACAGAATTCCCAGAGGAATGAAAATGCTGAATGAAAAGAAACATCAGAGGTGTAGTGGTTACACCATGAGACAACAGAACTAGCACACCTCATAGACCAAATCTGTGAAATGTTACAATAGAAGTTAGCGAAGTTATATGATTAAATGGTAGGCACTTTAACAGGAGATCTAGGCACCCCTATATTACTTTTTCCAGAATACAGCCATGGGGGGAGGGGGGTTATCAACAGTCGTAATATTATTGCATGCTTCATACAGAGAAGATGAACACAGTTTCTGATCAAATGAACTATTGAAGAATATACACACCACAGTTGTAACTTGCACGACATTAGCATGGTTCAAAAGAACAGTACAAGAAAAATGTGTGTTTGATTAGCACAGAGACATGGTAAATCCCTATCAAATAAGCAAATTCTATTATATCCCTGCGAAGATATATTTGTATCTTATTTGCTGCATAAGTAAGATAACACTATCTCTGGAAGACAACATGAAACATGCTAAATTGGACCTTTTACAAGCAATAAATATAACCCGCCAGATAGCTAAATGCTATAATCTCAACTAAATTTATTAGGAAGGGACATACACACTGCAACACTGAAGAGGTTATAGAAGTAGCTAAACGACGTTGACTCGGACCTCCAAGCTTTCCTTTAATAGAACATGGTAAATCCATGTCTGTACTTTTTAACCAGAAAACTGAGCAAGATTGCTTGCTGAAGGCCACCATATTTTCCTACAGTAAGACACATGAAAGATAATATAAAGGCCATTATAGAAAGAGTCGGCAGTTACATTTTATAGAAAAACAGGTTACCAGAACTGAAAGCAATGATTTTTCAAACATCTGAGTGAGAGCATGGTGCTCTAATCCATTTGTCATATCTGAACCTCCACCGGCGATTGCATTATTTTGGTGAACAAGCTTTTTCTGTCTCACTTCAAGCTCCTCGATCAAGCATATAATGATGATAAAAAACTTCACGTCAGCACATTTTCTTGTTGAAGAATGTTCAGAAAGCTTGTTACCACAATTCTCCAGGAACTGCAAAAAAAAGGGATATTTTAAACAAAAAGTTAATTTCAATTACACAAGAAAAACATAACTTCAATGCAGATGTAAGTATCATGGGCTACTGATAGGCGACCGACCAGAGCCCAGCTATACAATTCAGCTTCCAGAAATGAGCATAATACAGATACCCAAAAAGAACCTATTTGCTCCATAGCAATGTATGCTTTCTAGAGACATAAAAGCAGGCGACAAGCCAAATATACCGTAAATATTTGCTTGAAATGATGTTCCTCTGAGGTTACAAGAAGAAGGGTCCTAGCCCACCTCCGTGCTTCAGCTTCCCATGCGCCCACATCCTCGTCATCATATAAATACGACCCCTCTATGCCTGTGTGCTTCATGAAGGTGGTCGGGAAATCAATAAGCTCATACAACAAAGTGTTCCTCTCAGAACATTCTTTTTTCTGAAGAAGCCATTTCTGGACTGTACCCCTCAGTGGTCCTACAATGAAAACGCGATGTGAAACAAAGAATAGATGATAATAGAAGCAAATGTAACTGTTTAGTTATCCTCAACGGATTATAACTTCAAAGCAGATGCTGCAGACAAACATTTTGCCGTTTTTGTATTTACCTACCAGTAGAATCAGTACACTCTCGAGGTATTGTGGAAATGAAATTAAAAAGCTGATTGAGTGGAATTTCAGCTGCACTTGTCAACGATGCTACGGCTTTGATAACCTGTTCACAAACTGCATTTGACTTCAAGTTAACAATTTGATAATGCATTAGTTAACACTACTTCCAAATTTCTTCCAGTAGAAAGATTTCCAACCTTTTAGGCGATACTTTGGATTAAAGTGGTGTTTACTCCTCTCACTAAGAACCCATAAGGCATCTAAAAAATCCGCAGTATTGACTGCTATAGATGTATCTCCATTGCATTTTGCCAATTCGTTGACAGCAGACCCACATGGTAAGTCATGTGTATCTGACTGACAAGTGCATGACGCAATACAGAATGCAAGAGTCATTAATCCTGGTCGGCCAAATGAATCTTGTTTAGCAGCAGATGCCAGACTCCAAACCAGATGTAAACGCTCACTGAAAAATAAAAGAAAGAGAAAAATAAGGTTTCAGAAGGACACTGCCAGAAGCCAGTGAAACTATTGAAAACAAACTAAACAAAAGTTATGTGTAGCGTTTGGTCACACAATAACACAGATAGTCCCATTTGATATAGTAACGAGTTCAGATAGGTCACAATATGATTCAACATATGTGAATTCTTGCAGATGTAGCATTTAAGCATAAGCTCTATCTAATTATGTTGTCCGAACTATATACTGCACATATATATATTGAGTACACAGTAACCTTCCAACCAAAAAAATACACAATACTGCAAAAGTCAAGTTTAATACTCCCTCCGTCCCAAAATAAGTGTCTCAACTTTGTACTAAAGTTAGTACAGAGTTGAGACACTTATTTTGGGACGGAGAGAGTACTCATTATGATACATGTTGGCACCCTTTAATTAATGTATAAGTTAAACAATAACAGAAAGTGTTGCACAAGCAAACTCATTTACATAGTCCAAATTATCAGCTCTCATATATACAATAAGAGAAAGTGCGACAAATCCTGAAACAGGCACAAAGGGCAGTAGTTATCCGAGAAGTAGTACCGTATCGTCAATTTCCGGGCATAATTGCTGAAAAACCTCTCTGCACCTTTTATGGCTTCTGAATTATACACACCACCAACACCTACAAATAATTTAAGCAGACAGCTCAGCTGAGCATGAATGATCTGTTGAACAGTGTGCCATAAGAAAGCAAATATGCCATAAAAGAAAAAAAAATCTGATAAGCATCATGGATCACTAAACAAGGGCATGTCAGATGTATTGCAATGCAAACAGTGAAATGTAAAATAATTGCCCAAGGACAAAATCCATAACTAAGAACAGAGGAACTATCACATGCAATCAAGTTACCCAAAATGCTAACAAAATTTCAATCCAAATCTGCTGCAAAGGAAAACATAAACAAAGAAATGCTTCTACAATTATTTTATCTATTTCGTTCAAAAATGGTACTTCTGTATCTAAGGAGGTCCCTGAAAAATTACCAAGAAGAAGTAAACTGCACTGTAAAGTGCAAAGTAAAGCACATATTTGAATTCAACAGAATAACTATTGAATGAAGTGAAAAACAAATGAACTAACCAAAATCCTTATGATGAACTACATCATTCAAACCACGTATGAGAGGGCCAAGAACAAAGCCTCTAGGGACCATTTGGGCGTAGCCTTTGTAACGTTCCCATTCAATATCCAAAAAGGATTGCATTACCAGGCACCGCACTGCAAAGGGCATTCATAAAAGCAGATTAAGCAACATTCTAAACATATATACCATGTACATACTATCAGTACTGACCTTGAGGATTATCCTGAGTAAACCCACGCTCCCACAGTACCGTCATCCAGTTGAAAATTCCTTCCACGGATTCCATCTGAGCATGAAAAGCTCTGTATGATATGTGATTCAAATAGTCACTCTGTGGTGTAGACTCAAACAATAACAGCACCTGAGCATTATTTTTAAACATGTTAGGCAGTTGAAGCAAAGAAGTGTGTAGTGATTGATTAATCTATTGTCGTGTTGTCATAGTACTGAGTGAATATTTAGCCACCTAAGATCTAACAGATACTAAATTAAGTATCGCAGGCAATTAACATATCTTGCTGTGAATAGTTTGATAAGAGAAACATGCAGAAAGGAACTAACCTGGTGTGCCCAGGCTGCCTCAACTAAATGTGTCCCAAACTCCTGGAGCATCTCATAGAGTAACAGAAAGACCTTCCATCGGTCCTGACCACTTGAACATTGTTCATCTGATTGCTTGATTTCTTCAACACCTAGGGACTTGGCCTCTTTGTTAGCCCACCTTTCATTTTTTGTCACAGCGGCATTTGATTTGTCTTGACCAGGCAAAGCAGCTGGGCTCCTGCCAGAGCATCGCTGGCTCCCATCATTTCCAAAAGAAAATATGCTTAACGATGTTTTCAAGACGTAAAAGGCCTGCTTCCTTATTGAAGAGTCCTTATCAACCTGGTGTGTAGGGAAAGTCAAAATGTGTTACCCCCCATGTGAAACTTGACGGCGTAGTTCCAAAATTTGGTACAAATAGCAAAGTAATTAACTAGTAAATGGCTTACCAGCCCCCTGCGTAGTTCATCCCAAAACTCAGTGACATTCCTTAGATCAAAGTTCTGGACCTCGTCAGCTCCAGGGATAGCACCCTGATGTCCCGATTTCAACACCGAGAAGTACAGAGAGAGTATAGCGTACGCATCCAGCCGCTCAGGGCGGCCAAGAGAGAACAGAGAGACACAGGAGTTCCAAATGGACTCCAAGAAACCAGACCTGTATGCCAGAGAAAGATTAACTTGAGCAAAACAATTTAAACTATCATGTTCCAACAGCTCAGGAAAGAAGGCCGACCTAGATAGCTTAAGCTGGACCGCACCGAACTCGACGGTGACGCAAGAAACATCTGCTAGTGAAGTCAGCATAGGCTGCAGGAGGACCCGGGTGGCGCAAGACCGATACTCTTGGCCGAGGTCAAACATCTTGAGCACCAGCCTGGACAGGTCCCAGGTCAAATTCTGCACCAATGCATCCAGCGAAGCATCGGCGCCCTCCTCATGGGTCTCCCTTCTCCTCTTCAGCGCGTCTCCGAGCAACGACGCCAGGAGCGCGGTGGCCCTGGAGAGCGGCAGCAGCCCTGCCTCCCCTGACAGCCCATCATCCGGGGCGACAGCAGCGTCCCAGTGGTAGCGGTACACAATGGAGTCGTC